>NC_133120.1:145458678-145761853 GCF_033568475.1 Henckelia pumila
ATAATAAGAAATCGATACTATACCGGCTATAATCTTCAAAGCAATACAACTCTTGAAATCTCGAAACTCAATGGCCTTCAAACGAATCTGTCAAAAGAAGTAATAAAGGCTCGAGATCAAAATACAACTCAATCAAAGACTTGGCTCAAACACTACAAACCGATTGATAATCCAAAACTCAAACCGGCGGTATAACGGCTGTATTCTGATCAAACCGGAAATGAAGACAGCAAAATATCAATCCAAACAACTCTTATCAATCAACATTCAACCATAAAAATCCAATTCCAACAAATTATAAAAACTCAACATTTTGAAAATCCCTTCAAAAATCATAACAAATCCGAACGACGCTCTATTTTGAAACCGACAGATAATAAACGATCAGAACTCTGCCAAGAACAACATACTAGCAACTCAATCGATTCTAACGACATCCCAAAAACAAAACGTATCTGATCGGAGAAATACTTACGGTAGAACGAAGCTCTCATAGCCGTGATCGCTAATCTGCCTTCGGAAATAAATTCCAACGGACGGATCGAGCTCGGACTGAAATCTGGAAGCTTGAACTCATGTTTCTCTCTTCATCAATGGATGAAACCGCTTGGAGGAGGAAGATGGAGTGAAGAGAAAGTCAATAGCTTGCTTAAATATCTAATAAACTCCAAAATTGCATTTTAGTCCCTAAAAAAATTGAAATTTGCAAAAAGGACCCTGATCAAAATAAAGTCGACTCTTGAACTCTGGAATCTCCTATTATCTCAAATAAAGTCAATTAAGATAAAATCGGGGCGTTACAATTCTCCCCCTCTTAGAAAAGATTTCGTACTCGAAATCAAACACGGTTCCAACGCGAACTGTGTCTCTCAAATACTCCTTCAAGTCCGCCAATCAAAAGTCGACTCATTCTCGTCAGCATAATCCTCATCTGCTCAGTCACAATCCAATCGTCTCTGGTTCCAACTCAAAACATGCATCTTAGTTCGACTCGTCTGATCTGGATGTTCGTCGTTCTGAGGATATCGAACTGAAAGAGTTGAAATCAGACAACAAATATCATCAAAGTCCTTGCCGAAAGAACGAGTGCATCGAGGATCTCTGACTAAACTGACAGACTTCGGCAAAAACATGACATCTGACGACCTCTGACAAGATATCAATCCTCTAGTCTTGACTGAAAGTCATTCTGTACAGAAATGGTAGCCGATTCCAACAATCGGTCAATCAAAGTTAGATAGTAGATAAAATAAGAACAGCTCAAAATATCGGTTGCTGCATACAATTCCTCAGATAAAGATTCGTAGTCAGAAATCTCAAACAATCTAATCCTCTTTTCTGCCTCCAAATCAGCTCCAACTGTGAAAACAATTACTCCAACTCCCAAATCATAGAAAAGATCACGGAAATCTCTTCATAAGAAAAATAGATAACATATCCCCAAATCAATAAGATCATTGCGAGCTCAAAGTCCAGATTCAGACATTGAATCTCGAGCATCTTCAGCTGTCTCGATGTCCAGACTATAGCGCGATTCCTCTGAATAAGAATACATCCCAAAATCTCGATAAGAAGAGAGCGCTAATTGGCACAAATTCCATCATTAACTCAAACAATCGAAGAAGACCATTCAATCCAAAAGAATTCCGACGTTGAAGAATAACAAACAACTGCTTGGTACCAATATCTGCTATACGATTCTCAAAAACTCTGAAATATCAGCACAATTCTCATTCCAAAAGATAAGAAATCAACGATAAGAATTCCTAGTCTCAACTAATTCTTCTGAAAGATTCGGTTAATAGAAAGATTAACAACACTACTGGAGTATTCGTCAATTCGAACGATTCAACAAAAGTTTAGAGGCACGATAAACATTAAACAGATTCTTCAATAAGAAGGCAATTAACTCGCCAGTATCTAACAGTCCAGTAAGAATAGAAAACCAAAATCAAACGTTACCTGATCTGTCATTATCCGAAAAATTATCTGGCCTAACAGTGTTTACCAACGTGAAGATATCCGGGTACAAACCATTAATGAACTGATCAGCTTTTGCTTCTTCGTTGTCGGCAATGTGCGGTGCAAATCTCAGCAAACTATCAAACTTGGCCACACACTCCTCAATATTCAAATTTCCTTGTCTTAGATTTGCAAATTCGGCTCCCTTGTCCTTTCGGTACGAAACTGGGAAAAACCGTTTATAAAACTCAGACTTAAACAGATTCTAGTTAATAGCTATACCTCGGTTCTCCAAGGACCTCTTCGTCATGATCCACCAGTTCTTAGCCACACCACGAAGCTGATGAATGACTAACCTAGTTCGGCGGTCGTTGGAGTAATCAAGGGAATCAAACAACTGATCAATGTCGTCCAACCAGCTCTCACTGTCAACTGGATTCTCTGTACCCAACAACAATGGTGGATTAAACGACTGGAACCTCTTCAGCAAGGTTTCCATCGGCGTCGCCGTAGCATCCATCTGAACAGTTTCGGTACTAGCTTGCTCATTCGGTGGAGTAACTGGCGGTGGGTTCCTGTTAATAACTCGTCGAGGACCCATCTGATAATCAAAGGTTTGGACACAAGATATCTCAATCGCTGCAATTTGATGTCCTTGCAATCTCTCAAAATTCCGGATACAGGTGAATTACAGTTCATATCTCAAATAATTCATGCTTTATAAATTAAATCACATAGTCATGTAATTCAAATAATTCTCAATTAATAAAGCATGCTCGCATGGTATTTAAACAAATCAATTTAAATAACTCAATCACATGCGAGAATTCAATTCATGCGGACTCGATCTACCCCGCTCACTTCTAAATTCAGTCCAAGAATCTTATCGCTTTGATACCACTTAATGTGAGACCTCATTTCTAAACCACTATCCTCGGAGTAAACAACAATTAAACATACAAGAAACCAAGAATCGAAGCGATCACAATATTATTATTTTTTTAAAAAAAGGAAAACGACTGCGCGCCCATGCCCTCGCCCTCGCCTCGCCAAAACCAGTGCGCCCGCGCTCTCAGAATGCGCGCCCACGCCCTTACCTCGCCAAAAGGCCGCGCGCCCGCGCCGTCCTCTCGCCCAGAAATCCAAGGCACCGAAAATAAATCCAACCAAACCTAAACACTTGCATTTAAAGTATCTGACAAGCCAATAACAATACAAGAAAAGTTTAGGGAAGAAAAACATCCGATTCGGTAGTACCTACATCAATTCTTGCTTACAATACAAAACGAGAAGTTCGAATGACAAAACATGTTCGCAAAACATAAACTAGATTGACATGCTAATTCGACTTCTAAACGAGTCTCACTTCTATCTCTTGCTCTTGACGTTAACCAGGTCTACTCTGACTCGGTCCTGCCCCACCTGTTGCCAAGTACACATACAAACAAAGACAACAGCCGGATAATCCGGTGAGAATACAATCCCCAGTAAAAGAGACAAACATGCATATCAAATAATATATCAAAACATGATACACATATAAAAGACAAGCAATTCCAAAAATCATCTCAAAACTTAATTCAAATGCATAATGCAATGCATGTCTTTAAATGAGGGATTATCAAGTCCGGATAATCAAAAAATTGCTGCTTTTGCTTTTGGGGATCCCGAGGATGAGATCACGTAAACAACTCACCGACTCTCCCGATCGAGGTGGTGCTACGTATCTCCATCCTCTAGACTTTGGTGCGACTATAAGGAGTATGCTGACACTAGGCGAACCTCTACGCCTAGGCCACTCGCTTAAAGCCCCCAAAAATTCTAACATAAAAGGGCCGTCCTGCCCGATAAAATCAAGGATTCTTAGCTCAAGATGAATGCAATGAAAACATAACTCAATCAACTAAATTCGAGTAAAAGCAAATAACATGCAAGTATGTGATTCCTCGGAACACTCGAATCAAGTCGGATTCGAGTCACACGTTCCATTCCAGTCTAAGTCATCTTATACCTCTTTCAAACGTTGATTCTCCAACCTGGAAACAACAACAATTCCTCAATCAAGATTCAATCAAACTTCCTCAATCGATAATAAGAAATCGATACTATACCGGCTACAATCTTCAAAGCGATACAACTCTTGAAATCTCGCAACTCAACGGCCTTCAAATGAATCTGTCAAAAGAAGTAATAAAGGCTCGAGATCAAAATACAACTCAATCGAAGACTTGGCTCAAACACTACAAACCGATTGATAATCCAAAACTCAAACCGACGGCATAACGGCTGTATTCTGATCAAACCGGAAACGCAGACAGCAAAATATCAATCCAAACAACTCTTATCAATCAACATTCAACCATAACAATCCAATTCCAACAAATCATAAAAACTCAACATTTCGAAAATCCCTTCAAAAATCATAACAAATTCGAACGACGCTCTATTTCGAAATCGACAGATAATAAACGATCAGAACTCTGCCAAGAAAAACATACTATCAACTCAATAGATTCTAACGACATTCCAAAAACAAAACTTATCTGATCGGAGAAATAATTATGGTAGAACAAAGCTCTCGTAGCCGTGATCGCTAATCTGCCTTCAGAAATAAATTCCAACGGACGGATCGAGCTCGGACTGAAATCTGGAAGCTTGAACTCACGTTTCTCTCTTCATCAATGGAGGAAACGACTTGGAGGAGGAAGATGGAGTGAAGAGAAAGTCAATAGCTTGCTTAAATATCTAATAAACTCCAAAATTGCATTTTAGTCCCTGAAAAATTTGAAATTTGCAAAAAGGACCCTGATCAAAATTAAGTCGGCTCTTGAACTCTGGAATCTCCGATTATCTCAAATAAAGTCAATTAAGATAAAATTGGGGCGTTACATTATGTGACTACATGATTCTATGAATAAATTGTAAAGCATGTCATGATTGAACAGCGAATCAGAACGATTCCATTTTTGAGAATTTCAAGAATGAATTAGAATGATTCCAGATAAGAAATTGAGCATGATTGAACTGAAAGAGCAGAGAATGAACGATATGGAATTGATCCTTTGATATATTAACTGTTTATGTATTGGTCTTGTATTATCAGAAAATGGCTTCTCGTAGGACAAAAAACTATCCTAGAGAAGAGGAAGCACCTCAGACTGAGGAAGTGCCTCGAGCAGTAGAAATACCTCAAGCTTAGGAGAGCAGAAAATTATTGAAAAGGAGATGACTTGAATCATGATTATAAGATGAATATCTTGATTACTTATTGAATAATCATGATAGTTTTGATGTCTGCATGAGATTTTAATGCAGGATTCAATATGAGATAGATACGGGAGAGCCATATCAGGAGTTAATGATTTTGTCTATTGATGTCATGAGATTGAAATGACAATTATGAAATCTATTCCCAAGGAAATTGAATTATAATCCCTAATACCTGATAGGTCGGGACTGAACGAGGTAAGATCTGATGTTTTGATGCATTTGAACTAAGTGTGTCAGATAACCTTAAATAGAACAAAGATAAACCCTTGAGCCTGAGGATTTTGGAAGAATATAGAACTAAAATACGGTAAGAATTCTTGAGATTAGAATTCTATTGTTTTTGACTCGTTAATTTCATGAATGGGTTGTAGGCTTTGTGATAGTGTAACAAACACTTTGAGACCAAAACTAGAATTACAAATACCCATCCTGATAAATAAATCGACTTAACATTGATGATAAGCTTGATATGTTGATATCAAGGGATCGAGAAGAGATGGTTTGAGATTCGAATGTACCCAGTAAGGTGATTGAGTTTATTATGCCTTTTGGGTTATGAGTATGAGAAATGAATAAATTATATCATGTTTCTTAGAGTTACCGTGTTGAGATTTTGATGATATATTGATTTATCGTAAACTGATCTAAGCATGCGATAAATTGAAATTTTCTATTGCATTTTTAAATGCCAGTACTCATACACTAAGGATTGGGAAGAGCTGATTAATGGGATGTCTTGAGAATCCTATTAGAACCCAATCGATTGTATCGATGATTGATTATTAAGTTATCCGATACTGTGTTGCGAGAATAATGTTATGATCGAGTCTTACATGTGATATATATATTTGGCTTTATTATTGAAATGACTCGATGAGGTATTATGAACTAAATCGTTGAAATGATACGATTTGAGAAATGTTCAAGGAGAACCTCGATTCCTCTAGAACGAGAGGATGAATATGATGTTTTGGGAAAATATGATTGAGTTTTGCATGGTACTTGGTACCTTATTGGGATTGTATTTTGGCATTGATGTACTGAACAAGTACAGGGCTACGGTTGATTGTTTTCATAAAGTTGTCAGATTTAGACCAGATATGACAGACGACTGTAAATTCTATGGTAAGGGTTCTAGAGCTAAGATCGCTTGAATTTCAGTGTTATCTATGATACGTTTACTGCAGAGAGGTGCAGAGGGATTCTTGGTCTATGCAATAGATGTATTGAAATCTATCCCAGAATTAACAAATACCTCAGTTGTGAAAGAATTTGCAGATGTGTTTCCAAATGAAATTCCGGGTTTTCCTCCAACCCGTGAAATTGAGTTCAGTATTGAATTGATGTCTGGTACTTTACCTATTTCGAAGGCTCCTTATAGAATGACACCACTTGAACTTAAAGAACTCAAAGAGCAACTTGAAGATCTATTAGCCAAGGGATACATTATGTGACCCGGTTCTTAATCTCTCAAATCACAAAATTAATCCAAAATCATGAATTAAATCTAACTTTAAGCTATAAAGAAAAGGAAAAGAAAATAATTTTTTTTTAAAAAATGAGCTGCGCTCGCGCGGCTAAAAAGTGCCGCGTGAGCGCACCCTGTTTTACTCAAAACAGAGGTGCAGCTCGTGGCTGCGCGCGAGCTGCTCTTTTCTACAGCTCGGGCGCGGTCCTAGGCAGAAAAATATTCAGAAATTCTCAACCTTTTCTCAGCTTAGAAAACATTGTCAATCATCTGTACCAAGTCTAAGAAATCTCATACAAATTCCAAACTCGATCCAAAACATGATATATAAGCATAACCAAGGTCTCAAGCATCTATACATGCATTTATTACATCAAACAAATCGCTAAAGAATGATAAATGACATCAATTATTTCATACTTCATACATGTAGTCTAAAACAAACTAGACCAAGGTTCCTTGCTTCTAAAGTTCAAGACATCATCTACAACCCGAGTCCTCACATGCTAGACTCTCTCCCAACTGTCAATGACGTCGATGACTAGCTCCTGCCCCTTCTATTGTCATGCACACATACAAAACAAGACAACAGCCGGATAAACTCCGGTGAGAAAACATTCTCAGTATAACCAACATATAGAAAGCGTTAAATAAATCATCTTGACTCTATTTAAACTCGACTCAACAAATAGAGTACGTAAACTCTTTAAATACGAATTGATTCACATAACTTCGAGGCCATCAAGATTCATAGATTATCTTGACATGGATATCCATCTAACGAGTTTGCAACCGACTCGCAAATAAGTTTAACAGCAACCTTGGCATAGAATCAATTCAATATAGCGTCATATCAACTCGAAAATAAAGATCCACTACCTGTTATGGATCGACAACATCACAATCAAATCAAAAACATAAATAAGTATGTGATTTTTGCGGGCCAACTCAAGATTAGTCGTTCTTGATTTTCAAAGTCCCTACTTCGCGATGTCGTCATTATACCTTCGTTTATCTCAGTTCTAAACTCTTCAAATCTGAAAGATACAACCAAAATACATATATCAACTTCATACCAATCTATCATTTCAGAAACGAGTCAAAACCATCAAGAATTCTTCAATCAATCGCATTTCAAACCTCAACGCTTTCTTCGTTAGTTCAAGTCGGCGTCTTGTGTCGTTTAGCCTTCAAACTCAACTGAAACTGAATAAGAAACATACTATAACATTCAAAACATCTCAACAACAACTTCAACTCAAATATCGTCTATCAAAACCGTTCCAAAACTCGATTAAACGACGTAGCAATTCAAAATCGGTAACCGACGTAATCCCGAAACCATTTCTTTTATTCAAACCATATGTACGTGCTCTCAATCAAGAAAAACAGCTGATATATCATTCAAAACTTCATCTCAATAGCTATAAAAATCGACTAACATGCTGGAATCAAGATTGGATACAAATAACACAAACTCATCAATCCGGTTTCGATATAGAATCGCATAAACATCGATAAACATAATCGAAAAATCAACATCTGATATCTAACAACTTTCGAGCTTCAAACCATACTGAAAGATATGAACACTTACACTAAATCGAAACCCTCGTCGTAAGGATTCCAGAACAATTTACGAAATCAAAATCGGACAACCGGTTCAAAAGTTATAAGGATTTGAAGATTGCAAATCCAAAAGAAACGAAAGGATCTCAGCTTTTCTGTTCTTATTTTTCTGAATAGAGCCTAAAGTTACACGTGCACATGCTGAATCATATATTTCAAATCTGATAACTTTCAATCAAAATTGCACTTTAGTCCCTCAACTCTTCAATATTTGCAATTCGGTCCTCGGCCCTTATTTTAATTCAATTTCAATCCTAAATAATTTAAGAATATTAGAATTTAAATCAAAACTCTAAATATTCCCAAATTAAATATACTTGGATTAAAATTAAATAAATTCGGATTAATATTAATTAATCCCGGGCCTTACATTTCTCCCCCACTAAGACATGATTTCGTCCTCGAATTCATAAACAGTATAGATATGCAGTCCGCATGCTCATAAGAATAAAGAATAACTGAAAACTGAATAAGAACTCACATCAGTGAAATAGATAAGGAAATCATTGCTTCATATCTTCTTCGAATTCCCACGTTGCTTCTTCAACTTCGTGTCTACTCCATTGAATCTTCACCAATGGAATGGTCTTCGTTCGGAGTTGCTTTGTCTTCCTATCAAGAATCTGAATAGGTTGCTCGAAATAGCTAAGAGTGTCATCCAACTCAGCTTCATCGGAGCGAATCACATGAGATGCATCAGATATGTACTTCCTCAACATCGATACATGAAAAACATCATTTATTCCAGATAAAGACATAGGAAGAGCGAGTCGATAAGCTAGATTGCCTATCTTCTCGAGAATCTCATACGGCCCAATATACCTCGGAGATAATTTCCCTCGTTTGCCAAATCGAACGGTGCCTCTGAATGGTGAAATCTTCAGAAACACTCTATCTCCCTGATCAAAAGATAACGGCCGTCGTCGTACATTCGCATATCTCGTCTATCTGTGCTGTGCTTTTCTCATTCTTTGCTGTATCAGTTTCACCTTCTCAGTCATCTGTCTGATCATATCTGGCCCTAACTTAGGTACCTCAGAAACATCATCCCAATACAAAGGCGATCGACACTTCTTCCCATATAATGCTTCAAATGGTGCCATCTTTATACTCGTCTGATAACTGTTGTTATAAGAAAATTCTACAAGTGGTATAGAATTTTTCCATGTAACACCAAAATCAAGTACTATAGCTCTAAGCATATCCTCAAGCGTCTGAATAGTTTGTTCGGATTGACCATCAGTTTGAGGATGATAAGCAGTACTCAAATGTAAACGCGTACCTAGAGCTTCCTGTAGGCTATGCCAAAAGTGCGAAGTGAACCTCGGATCTCGGTCAGATACAATCAACTTCGGCACACCGTGTAGTCTTACCACTTCTCGAATATAGAGATCCGCCATTTGATCATGACGATAAGTCATTCGATAAGGAATAAAGCACGCAGATTTCGTCAATCTGTCGATGATCACCCAAACAGCATCGCATCCTCGAGATGATCGTGGCAACTTCGTTACAAAGTCCATGGAAATGTGGTCCCATTTCCATTCAGGAATCGATAAACTCTGTAATAAGCCACCTGGTTTCTTTCTTTTAGCTTTCACCTGTTGGCAATTCAAACATTTAGATACAAATTCAGTCACATCTGACTTCATTTGTTTCCACCAGTACTGACTTTTCAAATCGTTGTACATCTTTCTGCCTCCAGGGTGAACACTGAAGCGACTACAATGGGCTTCTTTCAAAATATTTTGTCTCAAGTCTGCAATATCGGGAACAACTATTCGGTCATTCACATATAAGATATCATCGTCACTAACCTTGTACTCAGACTGATGTCCTGATCGAATCTTTTCAATCGACTTCTGCACATTCTGATCGGCTTTTTGTGCTTCTTTGATACGAATCAATAACTCTGGCTCAGCTTTGATTGCATAAACTCTCATCGGTCTTTATCTGTCTCAAATACATACCCAGAAACACAACAATTCTCAATCAAATTAGATACACCAACAGTAGATAAAGATAGAGCACATACTTTTCTACTCAGGGCATCTGCTGTTGCATTAGATCTTCCCGGATAGTATTTGATTTCACAATCGAAATCCTTCAACAAATCAAGCCATCGTCGTTGTCTCATATTCAACTCAGATTGTGAGAACAGATACTTCAGACTTTTGTGATCATAAAAGATTTCAAACTTCTCGCCATATAAATAATGTCTCCAGATTTTCAAGGCAAAGACGATTGCAGCCAATTCAAGATCATGAATCGGATACCTGACTTCATGTGGTTTCAGTTGTCGAGAAGCATAAGCGACAACATGTCCTTTCTGCATTAAAATACATCCCAAACCCTGGTGAGAAGCATCACAATAAACAACAAAATCACCAGTACCTGTAGGGATTATTAAAATTGGCGCTGTAGTCAATCTCTTTTTGAGTTCGATAAAACTTCTTTCACACGCCTCAGACCATACAAATGGTGCATTCTTCTGTGTAAGCTGTGTAATAGGCTTCGCTATAGATGAAAAATCTCGAATGAATCGACGATAATTGTAGTGACCCTGCATGGAATCACCTACTAACTGGCAACTAATAGCATGCATTAAACTTAATACAGCAAAATACTTAACAGAGTAAAAACGTGCGGAAACTTAACCATAATTTACATATCAGCTTAGTAATATAATCCAGGCTTAAATCTGTAGTGATACAACCATATCGAAATTCTTAAAAGTAAATATTATACAGCTAATAAATCATGCTGTATAAAAACTTTCAAAGCTCCTGCTCCCTAGTCCTGCTTTGAACTACCAGCTCCGTCCATCCTGCGACCTGCCCCATGGAATAGGGTGTCCAAGATAACAACTAGGACGTGAGCGCTAACGCCCAGTACATAGACATGAGTAAACATATGTATATAATGCATGCAACATGATGACTGGTAAAAGATCATCTGAAAAGTAATGCTCAGAACCGGCGCCATATGAGTGCTGCCACCGCACGGATCAACCTCTGGGTGCAACCACACTCGTCTAGTACACCAGAGTAGACAGACATAAATGCCCCCGCCGTCGCATTACTCTCAGTGACAGACTATCGAGTATAGAGCTGAGCGGCTCTATAATCAGGTATAACAGGGAATAGGCTCAACGTGTATATGCACATGACATATGAGTATAGAAAACGATAAATCATACATCATGCCATATAATAATGCCAAATAAATGCAACATATAAACATGTATACTCGCTGGCAATCTCAGTCAATGTGTACGTACCTCTAGGCTAGTTCAAGTATAATAAGATCCTAGGTTCCAAGCCTATATTCAAAAGTTCACCGTATCACTACATAAATTCTATAAGCCTTAACTAAGCTAATAAGTACTTCCAAAACTTAAATAGATTCCCGAACCATAGCTTCGTCCGTAGTTAGCCCTTTGAAGTCGCTAGTCCCGGATGACTATAACCACACCTTGGTTATTCCAAAACCTCTATTATAACCGATAGGGCCCTCAAGTGTATATCTCACACTATATAACTGAATAAAGAAACTCGGGAATTCGTAATTCAGAAATGAATCTGAGAAACCCTATTTATAGGCAAATTTCTCGGCCAGGATCGGAACTTCCGATTTCGGGATCGGAGCTTCCGATCCAGCTCATTGCGTGCATTTCTGCCACGCCAGGATCGGAACTTTCGATCTACGATCGGAGCTTCCGATCTGCTCTATGATCGACACTTGTCAAAACTCGCGACTGAGTCATCGATCATTGCTGGCAGCTGGGGATCGGAACTTCCGTTCCAGGATCGGAGCTTCCGTTCCGATCGGAGCTTACTATCTAGGATCGGAGCTTACTATCTGGGATCGGAGCTTACTATCCGGCCCAAAATTAAAAATCCCAAATTTTACTTCTGAAGTCCAATAACACTCTGAAATTGGTTAAATACCAACCCTTAATCATGTTTAACAAATTATTATCTTAAAATGGTTTCTGGGTTACTACATTCTCCCCACCTTTAGATATTTCATCCGCGAAATAACATCTAAAGACAAATCAAGATAACAATATGAAACATCAAACCATGTCTTATTACAACAAAGGTAATTACATCTTACATGGTAATCAAAAATACAAAGCAAACAACTCAGGATATTCTGCTCGCATACGACTCTCAGTTTCCCAAGTTGCTTCTTCAACGCCTCGGCGCTGCCACTGTACCATCACAAGTGGTATAGTCTTGTTCCAAAGAACTTTCTCTTTCCTATCTAGGATACAGATTGGTCGTTCAACAAAAGACAGATCTGGCTCTAGCTGAATATCAGTAGACTGAATCACATGAGATTCATCAGCTATGTACTGTCGAAGCAACGACACATGAAAAACATTGTGTATACTGGAAAGAGATGGCGGTAAAGCCAAACGATAAGCAACATATCCGATCTTCTCCAGTATCTGGAAAGGCCCAATGTAACGAGGAGACAACTTGCCTTTCACACCGAATCTCATCACCTTCCTGAAAGGTGATACTCGCAGAAAAACATATTCACCAGGCTCAAACTGAAGTGGCCTGCAGCGAATATTCGCATAACTGGCTTGTCTATCTTGAGCAACTTTGATCCTATGCTTGATCAAATCTACCTTGTCTACAATCTGCTGCACCAATTCAGGACCCTAGACTTGCCGTTCCCCGACTTCATCCCAGAATAACGGAGTACGACACCGTCGACCATAAAATGCCTCGAAAGGTGCCATATCAATACTACGATGATAACTGTTATTGTAGGCAAATTCAATCAAACGTAACTGATCCTGCCAAGATAAACCAAAGTCCATGACAGAAGAACGTAGCATATCCTCCAGCGTACGAATAGTGCGCTCTGACTGCCCATTAGTCTCCGAATGATACGCAGTGCTCAAACTCAGAGTGGTACCCAACGCCTGCTGAAAACTACCCCAAAAACGTGAAGTAAATCGTGGATCTCTATCACTGACAATACTCACTGGAATTCCATGTAATCGCACAATCTCCTGGATATATAAGCGTGCCATGCGATCATAAGAATACTCCCGGTTATAAGGAATGAAATGTGCTGATTTTGTCAAACGGTCAACGACAACCCAGATAGCATCACACTGACGTGAAGTCATAGGCAAGTGGGTAACAAAATCCATAGTCACGTGCTCCCACTTCCATTCAGGAATCTCAAGATTCTGCAGTAATCCACCTGGTCGTCGATGTTCAGCCTTGACCTGTTGATAAACCAAACATCTCGAAACAAACTGATAAACACTTCGCATCATTCCCTTCCACCAGAATCTAGTTCGCAAGTCCTTATACATTTTCATACTTCCAGGATGAACTGATAATCGACTCCTGTGAGCTTGAGATAGAATATCATTCCTGAGTTCCGCAACATTAGGTACAACCACTCTATTGGATAGGAACAATAACCATCTGCCTGAAAATGGAATCCAGATGTATTAACTCCATTGGCTAGACATGCCAATCGCTGAGTCTTAACATCAGATATCTGAGCATCTCTGATCCGAGAATACAATGCTGGCTCAGATAGAATAGTATACAAACGAATCCCATTCCTCCCTTTCTTGTGCTTGAGCGTAAAACTCAATGAACAGCACTCTTGAATCATATGAGATATTTCATTAGTCTGAAGTGCAGACAGTCTCACCTGCCGACTCAAGGCATCAGTAGTAAGATTAGCAGAACCTGGATGATATTTGATTTCACAATCATAATCCTTCAGGAGATCCATCCAGCGTCTCTGTCGCATATTCAACTCTGCCTGAGTGAATAAATACTTCAAACTCTTGTGATCCGTAAATATCTCAAATTTCTCGCCATAAAGATAATGTCTCCAAATCTTGAGCGCAAATACAATGGCGGCTAACTCGAGATCATGCACTGGATAGTTATTCTCATGCGTCTTCAACTGTCGAGAAGCATAGGCAATAACATGTCCATGCTGTGTCAACACACATCCCAACCCCTGACCAGAGGCATCAGTATAAACAACATAACCTCCTGATCCAGAAGGTAGAGCTAGCACAGGTGCAGTAGTAAGACGTCTACGCAGCTCGTGAAACGACTCCTCACAATCCGAGGACCAAATGAAGGTAACATCTTTCCGAGTAAGCTGAGTCAAAGGCCTGGCCAACTGTGAAAAATTCTCGATGAACCGACGGTAATATCCCGCTAGACCCAAGAAACTACGAATCTCAGCAACCGTTGTCGGACGAGACCAGTTCAGCACTGCCTTTATCTTACTAGGATCAACAGATATCCCTTCACTAAAAATCACATGACCGAGAAATACTACCCGATCAAGCCAGAATTCACACTTGCTCAATTTCGCATATAGCTGCTTATCTCGTAACGTCTGTAGAACAATCCTCAAATGTTGTGCATGCTCATTCTTGTCATGAGAATAGACAAGAATATCATCTATGAAGACGATGACAAATCTATCCAGATATTCTCGAAATACTTGATTCATCAGATTCATAAAGACTGCCGGTGCATTCGTCAAACCGAATGGCATCACCAGAAACTCATAATGCCCGTATCTGGTCCTGAAAGCAGTCGTAGATATATCTGAGTCTCGTACCCGCATCTGATGGTATCCAGATCTAAGATCTATCTTCGAATAAACAGAAGTACCCTGTAGTTGATCAAACATATCATCAATCCGCAGCAAAGGATACTTATTCTTGATGGTGACACGATTCAACTGCCTGTAATCAATACATAATCGCATCGATCCATCCTTCTTCTTGACAAACAAAACAGGTGCTTCCCACGGAGAAACACTCGGACGAATATATCCCTTATCAAGCAGATCTTGCAACTGCTGTTTCAATTCCCTCATCTCTGACGGTGCCAGACGATAAGGTTCTCGGGATATAGGCGTAGTTCCTGGTACTAGATCAATACCAAATTCAACCTCCCGAACCGGAGGAAAACCAAGAATCTCATCAGGGAATACGTCAGGAAACTCGCTGACAATCGGTAGCTGATCAATACCCAGACTACTCGCAGACATATCAACCGCATAGATGAGGTAGCCCTCCCCACCTGACTCCAAGACATGACATGCCTTCAGAGCCGAAACAAGTGGCATCGGAGGTCGCGCACCCTCACCATAAAAGTACCAGCTATCACCCTCAACGGGATGAAACTGTACCAGACGCTGATAACAATCCACAGTAGCGTGATACAAAGTCAGCATATCTATTCCCAAAATACAATCAAAATTCGTCATCGCTAATATCATCAAATTAGCCGATAACACATTACCCTCAAATTCCAGAAGGCAACCCATCATTAGACGCTTAGTTACTACCTCCTGCTCTAACGGAGTAGATACAACTAAATCCATATCTAATGATACGTAAGGTAATCTATGTCTCTTAACGAAGCGACTAGAAATAAAGGAATGCGATGCTCCAGTATCAATTAATACAAGTGCAGGAATACCACATAACAAGAAGTTACCTGCCAACATGCGATCGCTTCCCTCAGTAGCCTGCTCCTGAGACAGAGCAAACACCTGTCCTTGAGTCTGGGGACGAAAACCAGAAGAACTCTGTGGTGCTGGCTACTGACGTGGAAAAGTAGAAGCCTGAGATCCAACCTGGGATCCCGATCCACTAGCAGAACCCATGCGCTGAGGACAATCTCTCCGCAGATGTCCCTGCTGACCACAAATATAACAAGCCCCAGTAGCTCTCCGACATGAAGCTGCAGGATGCTTCCCACCACAGTGGCTACAAAACTTCTCCTTCTTCTTCTTCTTCTTCTTCTTCCCAAAGCGGAATGTACCTCGTGAACCACGAGAACCAGACGAAGTAGTAGGAGTAGAAGAAGACGTAGGTACAGATGGCACAACAGATTGAGCTCGAGGCTCAACAAATCCACTAGGCTGTGCTGGCATCATCAACTATCCACGCCTGTTGCTGGTCTCCACAAGACGGCAACGGTTCACCAAAGTCTCATAAGACACCGGGTCATCACAGACGACAACCTGTGCGTAGATATCTTGGTTCAGGCCTTGCAGAAAGATATCATACTTCGACGCATCACTCGCATTGATATGAGGACTGAAAGGTAGCAGATCAAGAAATCGCTGCTGATACTGATCAATAGTCATTGATCCTTGCCTCAAAGTAAGCAACTCCATAGATCGTGCTTGGCGTACAACCGGAGAAAAATATAATTTCTAAAACTCCCGACAGAAATCCCCCCAAGTCACCTGTCCTCTCTCAGTACGTGCCTGAGCAACCTTGGCATCCCACCAAAAACGTGCTCTATCCTCTAGAACGAATTCTAGAACTTCCAGTTTCTGCTCCTCAGTACACTCGAAAGCTCGGAACGTGCTCTCAAGTTTAGACATCCAGCTTCTAGCTTGTTCAGGATTCTCGCCTCCTACTAAGGGTTTCGGTCCTACCTGCATGAACTTATTAATAGTATAGCGACGTCGACCCTCATGAGGACGATGTTGATCATCCTGATGATGATGGCGACGATGATGATGACCACCTCCCTGGCTAACACTACCGTGACTCTCGTCAGCCATATCCTGAAAAGAATTACTCATTAAAATCCCAAATGCGAACGAATTACTCAAGACTAAACTAAATCCCAAGTACTAATCCCAAAATCTATGCATGCTCTGATACCAAAAATGTAGTGACCCTGCATGGAATCACCTACTAACTGGCAACTAATAGCATGCATTAAACTTAATACAGCAAAATACTTAACAGAGTAAAAACGTGCGGAAACTTAACCATAATTTACATATCAGCTTAGTAATATAATCCAGGCTTAAATCTGTAGTGATACAACCATATCGAAATTCTTAAAATTAAACATTATACAGCTAATAAATCATGCTGTATAAAAACTTTCAAAGCTCCTGCTCCCTAGTCCTGCTTTGAACTACCAGCTCCGTCCATCCTGCGACCTGCCCCATGGAATAGGGTGTCCAAGATAAAAACTAGGACGTGAGCGCTAACGCCCAGTACATAGACATGAGTAAACATATGTATATAATGCATGCAACATGATGACTGGTAAAAGATCATCTGAAAAGTCATGCTCAGAACCGGCGCCATATGAGTGCTGCCACCGCACGGATCAACCTCTGGGTGCAACCACACTCGTCTAGTACACCAGAGTAGACAGACATAAATGCCCCCGCCGTCGCGGTACTCTCAGTGACAGACTATCGAGTATAGAGCTGAGCGGCTCTATAATCAGGTATAATAGGGAATAGGCTCAACGTGTATATGCACATGACATATGAGTATAGAAAACGATAAATCATACATCATGCCATATAATAATGCCAAATAAATGCAACATATAAACATGTATACTCGCTGGCAATCTCAGTCAATGTGTACGTACCTCTAGGCTAGTTCAAGTATAATAGGATCCTAGGTTCCAAGCCTATATTCAAAAGTTCACCGTATCACTACATAAATTCTATAAGCCTTAACTAAGCTAATAAGTACTCCCAAAACTTAAATAGATTCCCGAACCATACCTTCGTCCGTAGTTAGCCCTTTGAAGTCGCTAGTCCCGGATGACTATAACCACACCTTGGTTATTCCAGAACCTCTATTATAACCGATAGGGCCCTCAAGTGTATATCTCACACTATATAACTGAATAAAGAAACTCGGGAATTCGTAATTTAGAAATGAATCTGAGAAACCCTATTTATAGGCAAATTTCTCGGCCAGGATCGGAACTTCCGATTTCGGGATCGGAGCTTCCGATCCAGCTCATTGCGTGCATTTCTACCACGCCAGGATCGGAACTTCCGATCTACGATCGGATCTTCCGATCTGCTCTATGATCGGCACTTGTCAAAACTCGCGACTGAGTCATCGATCATTGCTGGCAGCTGGGGATCGGAACTTCCGTTCCAGGATCCGAGCTTCCGTTCCGATCGGAGCTTACTATCTGGGATCGGAGCTTACTATCCGGCCCAAAATTAAAAAGCCCAAATTTTACTTCTGAAGTCCAATAACACTCCGAAATTGGTTAAATACCAACCCTTAATCATGTTTAACATATTATTATCTTAAAATGGTTTCTGGGTTACTACAATAATAACCTTCCAAGCCCATAAAACTTTGAATTTCTGGCACAAATGTCGGTCTCTGCCAACTGATCACAGATTCAACCTTACTCGGATCCACTGAAATACCATCTCCTGAAATTACATGACCAAGAAAAACAACTCGCTGCAACCAAAACTCACATTTGGATAACTTGGCATACAATTTCTCTTCTCTTAATATTCTCAATACAGTTCGGAGATGATCAGCATTTTCACACAGATTCTTAGAGTATATCAAAATATCATCGATAAAGATAATCACAAAGTCATCTAAATATCTTTGAAATACTCTATTCATCAATCCCATAAAAACTGCCGGTGCATTCGTTAGACCAAAAGGCATGACTATGAATTCATAATGGCCATACCTGGTTCTAAACGCAGTCTTAAGAATGTCTTCGTCTCTAACCCTCAGTTGATGATATCCGGATCGTAAGTCAATCTTCGAATATACTGACGATCCCTGCAATTGATCAAATAAATCATCGATACAAGGTAAAGGATAGCGATTCTTTACCGTTGCTTTGTTCAATTGCCGGTAGTCAGTACACAATCTCATCGATCCGTCTTTCTTTCGAACAAATAATACCGGAGCACCCCATGGGGATACACTCGGTCTGATATATCCTTTGGCCAACAAATCTTCAAGTTGGTCCTTCAGTTCTTTCAATTCAATTGGTGCCATTCGGTACGGTGCTTTCGATATCGGTTGTGTACCTGACATCAATTCAATACCGAAATCTACCTCTCTGTACGGTGGCAATCCTGGAATCTCGTCAGGGAATACATCTGCAAACTCACTCACCACCGGTATATCAGCCAATTTTGGACTAGTCTTTAGTATATCGACTTCATAAATAAAGAATCCTTCTGCCCCTTTGTGTAACAAGTCAGTCATAGAAAGAACAGATATCAAAGGAATTTTGGCTCGTGATCCCTTACCATAGAATTTCCATTCATCAGTCATATCAGGTCTGCACTTTACAATCTTCTGAAAACAATCCACTGTAGCTCTGTACTTGGTTAGCATATCGATACCGATTATGCAATCAAAATCAGATAACCCAAGAATGATACAGTCAAGCTCAACTTCATTACCTTCGTACTGTAGTACACAGTTTCTAACAGATTTCACTGATACTATACTTTTTCCCAACGGTGAAGATATAGACACTACAGTAGCTAATGACTCAACAGGCAATGAATACATCGTAACAAATTGTTCAGATATGAAGGTATGCGATGCACCAGTATCAAATAAGACATAGGCAGGATAACCAGAAAGAAAATAGTTACCTGCAATCATATCATCCGGTGCTGCTTGTGCTTGCTCTTCTGTCAATGCAAACACTCGTGCTTGTTTTCTGGGAGGTTCATTCACTGTCTGACCTCCTCCTCTACTCGGTGCTACAGGCTGTGGTTGAAAAGAGTGAACAGAAGATGTAGGTTGACCTACCGGTCTCGATGATCCTGCACCCTGTGCACCTTCAGAAACTCGTTGTGGACACACCCTCGCAAAGTGTCCCATCTTGTTGCAAATGTGGCAGCTTCCAAATACACCTCGGCATTGTTCATTGGTATGGCGTCCACCACACTTGGTGCAATACACATCAAGCTTCTGTCCAGCCCTAAACTGTTGGGAACTACCTGAACTCGAAGAGCTACTACCACCAGATCTCTTGAACTGTTTACTCTTGCCCTTAAAAAAATTCTTCTTTCCAATAATGCTACCTCCAGCTTCAAATCGAGGTGGCGGTGGAATCTGTGACTGTTCTTGAGACTCTCTCACTGGCTATGGCACAAACTGTGCTCCTCGTTGTTTCAATATCCCTTCTTCTGCACCCTTTGCTCGATTCAGAGCATCAGCAAAGGTATTCGGTCTTTCCGAATTCACAAGTGTAAATACATCAGGATTCAAGCCATTGATGAATTGATCGGCTTGAGCTTCATCACTAACAGCGATATGTGGAGCAAACTTCAACAAGCTAGTGAACTTGGCAACATAATCCTCGATATTTAACTGTCCCTGTTGCAAACTCGCAAACTCTGCTCCTTTGTCCTTGCGATAAAACACAGGAAAGAAACGCTGATAGAAAGCAGTTCGAAATATAGACCAGGTAATAACAGTACCTTGGTTCTCCAATGCTTTCTTCGTCGCTATCCACCAACTCTTGGCAAGGCCATGTAGTTGATGAATAACCAGTCTCACACGACGATCATCTGAATAGTCAATAGACTCATATAACTTCTCAATATCTTCCAGCCAATTCTCACATTCCACAGCATTCTCAGTTCCTTGCAACTTCGGGGGTTGGAATGACTGGAATCGTTTCAGAAGTTTCTCCATCGGATTAGCATCTCTAAACTCATCAGTAGAAGTACTACCCTGTCCATGTTCAGTTGCTGTCACTGGGACCTGTGCAGCATTTGTCTGTTCAGGCTCATTCATAGCCAATGTCTGTCTAACCCTCGGTGCTGGTCGGGGAGGCATATCTGATAATCAAACAGATTAGTGTACAGTTCAATCTCAGATAAAACCATTCTGTTTCAACTCACAATGCCTTCTCAAAAGATCGAATCTGATTCAGTTGTAACCATACATGCTTTCAATCATATCAGATAACAGATAACATGCAATTCTTAAAGCTGTAAATCAAGTCAAATAATAAACATGCTTCAAGAATAACTAAATCAGAATAAAAGACTCGATCTAACCCCGCTCATCTATTCTCAATCCGAGAAACTTATGCTCTGATACCACCTGTTATGACGACCCGGTTCTTAATCTCTCAAATCACAAAATTAATCCAAAATCATGAATTAAATCTAACTTTAAGCTATAAAGAAAAGGAAAAGAAAATAAATTTTTTTTTAAAAAATGAGCTGCGCTCGCGCGGCTAAAAAGTGCCGCGCGAGCGCACCCTGTTTTACTCAAAACAGAGGTGCAGCTCGGGGCTGCGCGCGAGCTGCTCTTTTCTACAGCTCGGGCGCGGTCCTGGGCAGAAAAATATTCAGAAATTCTCAACCTTTTCTCAGCTTAGAAAACATTCTCAATCATCTGTACCAAGTCTAAGAAATCCCATACAAATTCCAAACTCGATCCAAAACATGATATATAAGCATAACCAAGGTCTCAAGCATCTATACATGCATTTATTACATCAAACAAATCGCTAAAGAACGATAAATGACATCAATTATTTCATACTTCATACATGTAGTCTAAAACAAACTAGACCAAGGTTCCTTCCTTCTAAAGTTCAAGACATCATCTACAACCCAAGTCCTCACATGCTAGACTCTCTCCCAGCTGTCAATGACGTCGATGACTAGCTCCTGCCCCTTCTGTTGTCATGCACACATACAAAACAAGACAACAACCGGATAAACTCCAGTGAGAAAACATTCTCAGTATAACCAACATATAGAAAGCGTTAAATAAATCATCTTGACTCTATTTAAACTCGACTCAACAAATAGAGTACATAAACGCTTTAAATACAAATTGATTCACATAACTTCGAGGCCATCAAGATTCATAAATTATCTTGACATGGATATCCATCTAACGAGTTCGTAATTGACTCGCAAATAAGGTTAACATCAACCTTGGCATAGAATCAATTCAATATAGCGTCATATCAACTCGAAAATAAAGATCCACTACCTGTGATGGATCGACAACATCACAATCAAATCAAAAACATAAATAAGTATGTGGTTTTTGCGGGCCAACTCAAGATTAGTCGTTCTTGAGTTTCAAAGTCCCTACTTCGCGATGTCGTCATTATACCTTCGTTTATCTCGGTTATGAACTCTTCAAATCTGAAAGATACAACCAAAATACATATATCAAACTTCATACCAATCTATCATTTCAAAAACGAGTCAAAACCATCAAGAATTCATCAATCAATCGCATTTCAAATCTCAACTCTTTCTTCATTAGTTCAAGTCGGCGTCTTGTGTCGTTTAGCCTTCAAACTCAACTGAAACTGAATAAGAAACATACTATAACATTCAAAACATCTCAAAAACACCTTCAACTCAAATATCGGCTATCAAAACCGTTCCAAAACTCAATTAAATGACGTAGCGATTCAAAATCGGTAACCGACGTAATCCCGAAACCATTTCTTTTATTCAAACCATATGTACATGCTCTCAATCAAGAAAACCAGCTGATATATCATTCAAAACTTCATCTCAATAGCTATAAAAATCGATTAACATGCTGGAATCAAGATTGAATACAAATAACACAAACTCATCAATTCGGTTTCGATATAGAATCGCATAAACGTCGATAAACATAATCGAAAACTCAACATCGGATATCTAACAACTTTCGAGCTTCAAACCATACTGAAAGATATGAACACTTACACTAAATCAAAGCCCTCGTCGTAAGGATTCCAGAACAATTTACGGAATCGAAATCGGACAACCGGTTCAAAAGTTATAAGGATTTGAAGATTGCAAATCCAAAAGAAACGAAAGGATCTCAGCTTTTTTGTTCTTATTTTTCTGAATAGAGGCTAAAGTTACACGTGCACATGCTGAATCATATATTTCAAATCTGATAACTTTCAATCAAAATTGCACTTTAGTCCCTCAACTCTTCAATAATTGCAATTTGGTCCTCGGCCCTTATTTTAATTCAATTTTAATCCTAAATAATTTAAAAACATTAGAATTTAAATTGAAACTATAAATATTCCCAAATTAAATATACTCGGATTAAAATTAAATAAATTCGGATTAATATTAATTAATCCCGGGCCTTACACATTAGACCGAGTGTGTCACCTTGGGGTGTTCCAGTGCTATTTGTAAGGAAGAAAGATGGGTCGATGAGATTATGTATCGACTATCGGCAATTGAATAAAGCCACGGTAAATAATAAGTACCCTTTGTCCCGAATAGATTATTTATTTGATCAATTGTAGGGTTTTTCTATCTATTAGAAGATTGACTTACGATCTGGATATCATCAATTGAGGTTCAGAGAGGCAGATTTGCCCAAGACCGCATTTAGAACCAGGTGTGGGCATTTTTAATTTCTGGTTATGACTTTTGGAGTGATGAATTCTCCTGCTGTGCTCATGGATTTAATGAACATAATTTTTCAGAAGTATGTTGACGAGTTCGTAGTGATATTTATTGATGATATTCTGATCAATTCTAAGAATGATATTGAACATACAGAGCACTTGAGAATTATCTTACAGATTTTGAGACAAGAACAGTTATATGCCAAGCTTTCCAAGTGCGAGTTTTGGTTGGACCGAGTTGTATTTCTTGGTCATGTGATTTCAGGAAAAGGGATTGCAGTTGATCCCAGTAAAGTTGTGGCAGTATTTAACTAGCCTAGACCTACTTCTGTTCCTGAAATACGCAATTTTATGGGTTTAACAGGGTATTATCGCAGATTTATTGAGGGATTTTCTAGCATTGCGAAGCCGATTACCCAATTAACCCAAAAGAATGTTCCACATGTTTGGACAGATGCCTGTGAGAAAAGCTTTGTTGAGTTGAAGAGGAGACTGACCAGTGCTCCTGTATTGACTATTCCATCAGGTACATGTGGTTTTGTTGTTTATTGTGATGCGTCTCACAGAGGTTTGGGTTGTGTGCTTACACAGAAAGGTCATGTGATAGCCTATGCATCGAAGCAGTTGAAGCCACACGAGACCCGATATCCCGTACATGATCTTGAACTGGCAGCCATCGTTTTTTTTCCTTCAAGATTTG
Source organism: Henckelia pumila (assembly GCF_033568475.1). Lineage (NCBI taxonomy): Eukaryota > Viridiplantae > Streptophyta > Magnoliopsida > Lamiales > Gesneriaceae > Henckelia > Henckelia pumila. The sequence continues at coordinate 145,482,917 of NC_133120.1, forward strand.
GCGCCATTATTTGTACGGTGAGCCCTTTGAAATATTTTTTGATCATAAGAGTTTGAAATATCTATTTTCTCAGGCAGAACTGAACATGAGACACAGGTGTTGGTTAGAATTGTTGAAAGATTTGACTGTGAGATTAAGTATTATCCAGGAAAGTCTAACGCAGCTGCCGATGCTCTGAGTAGAAAGATATGCAATTTTTCTCTGTCTACGATGGATGTGTCTAGATTGATTGAGAATTGTTGTGCTTCTGGCTTGGATTTTGAGACAGATATACAATTGATCAGAATTTTTGCAATTCAAGTAGAACCAAAATTACTGATGAGAATTATAGAAGCACAAAAATCCAATCAGAACATCCAGAGTTCAGTTGAGAAAGTTAGATCTGGACATTGTTAGAATACCAAGTCAGTGATTATGGAACTTTGTTTGTGAATGACCATATTTTGTGCCAGATATTTCAGAATTGAGACAACAGATTCTACAAAAGGCACATTGCAGTAAATTTAGTGTACACCCAGGTGGCAGAAAAGTGTATAATGACTTGAAAAGTCAATATTGGTGGAAAGATGAAAGAAAAAGTGACAGAATTTGTATCCCGTTGCCTAAACTGTCAGCAAGTGAAAGCATAAAGAAAGCAACCGAGTGGTCCATTGCACAGTTTGGCAATTCCAGAGTGGAAATAGGATCACATCACTATGGATTTTGTCACGAGACTACCAAGATCCTCTAGAGAATGCAATGCAATCTGGGTAGTCGTTGACAGACTAACTAAGTCTACATGCTTTATTCCTTATCAGATGACATACCGACATGATCAGATGACCAATATTTATATCCGAGACGTAGTGAGATTACACGGTGTGCCGAAATCTATCGTTTCAGATCGAGACCCTAGATTCACTTCACACTTTTAGCACAGTTTGCAAGAAGCTCTTGGTACTAGTTTGCACTTGAATACAACTTATCATCCTCAGATAGACGGAAAGTCAGAGCAAACTATCCAGACTTTAGAGGATATGCTGAGAGCTGTGTTACTAGATTTTGGTACCAGCTGGCAAGATTCGTTGCCACTTGTTGAATTTTCCTATAATAACAGCTATCAAGCGAGCATTGAGATGAATTATTTTGAAGCGTTATATGGTAATAAATGTAGATCTTCGTTATTTTGGGATGATATTTCAGACGTACCAGTGACTGGGCCAGATATGATCAGGGAAATGTCAGATAAGGTAAAATTGATCCAGTCAAGAATGAGAGCATCACAGGACAGACAAGCCAAGTATGCTAATGTCAGACGCAGGCCCTTGAGTTTTGAATAAGGTGACCGTGTATTCTTGAAGATATCTCCTTTCCGAGGTACAGTCCGTTTTGGAAATGAAGATAAGTTATCAACAAGATACATTGGGCCATGTGGGATTCTAGACAGATTTGGTGACCTAGCATACAGATTAGCTCTTTCTCCAGCTCTATCGGGCATTCATGACGTATTCCATGTGTCCATGTTGAAGAAGTATCAACTAGATCCTTCCCACGTACTTCAACCAGATGAGGCAGAACTGGATGAGACTTTGAGCTACTTTGAACGACCTATAAAGATTATGGACAGAAAGATAAGTAGCTCAGAAATAAGTTGATTCCTTTGGTTAAAGTACAGTGGAGCAGACACGGCATGGAAGAAGCAACTTGGGAATTGGAGCAAGATATGAGACAGAAATATCCCGAGCTTTTTGTTTGAATTTATTGCATTGTAATTTCAGTTCAATGTAATTTATTGGGATATGCTTGAGATTTCGAGGACGAAATATTTTATTAGAGGGGAGGAATTGTAATGCCCCGAAAAATACCCAATTAAATAATTTATGAGAATTGGAATTAAATGTCTAAGTTTCATAAATTAAAGAACTGAAATTGAAGTTTACAGATGATCAGGGACCAAATTAAAATTTTGGGGAAGTTCAGGGACTAAAATGTAAAAAGTTGAATGGGACCCCATGAAATAAATAATTAGGGGAGAGTTGTCTCCTTAATCATTCTCCCATTATCTTCTTCCTCATTCATCCGAGAGGAGAGAAGGAAGACTCTCATCTCCATTTTTGTTCTCCAAGCTTCGATCCAACTCGATCCGACCAGTAGAATTTTGATTCAAGCACGGTTTTGGAATCCTTGAGATAAGGGCTACGTTTCTACGTAAGTATGATTAAATTCTGCCAAGTTCTAATTTTGAGATGTTGTTGGATTCAAATTTTAGTTGGATAAATATGTTCTTGAGATAATAGAGATGATATATCTAAGACGGTTTGAGAAAATACAATCGTTTGAACATGTTTTTGATTTTCGAAGAATTTTCAGAATTTTTGGAATTTTTGGATGATGATTTTCGAAAATTAGAGATGATATTGATGATGATATTGTGTTGGAATTGTAAAAATATTGGTGTTGAGAATTTTTGAAAATACCGATTTTTAGACGTTATGCCGTCGGATTGAATTTTGAAGAAATTGTTGAATATTCGGCTTGACGAGAATTATAAGGAATGATATCGAGAAATAATGTTGTCCATTTCAGATTTTGAATTGGAATTTATTGAATTGGAATCGCAAGAAATTGAGTTGTTTAGAGTTCGGTCAAGATTGAGATTGATTATTGTTTGAAATGCGATTTTTGGATCGAACAAGAAATTGATATGAATTTCATATTGATGTAGCTTTCAAGACTTGTGCATTACAGACTTGGAATTGAGGTATGGATAGACAATGAAGAGCTTGGGATTGAATCCTCGAGAAGATTTGAGATTCTCGAGCCCAATAAATCACCCACTTATTTGCTATATTATTTGAATTATATGAATTGATTGAATAGCATGAAATTATGAATTTGAATTTATTCGATGATTATCGATATATGATTCATGCTAATGATTTGATATATGAGATGAGATGCTCAGATTGAGCAGAGATTTTGATATACTGAATTGCATCATCTCATTCATATTGAGCCAGACTTTGTTCAGATTTGATGGCAGACTTGCCTAGATTGCAGCGCACGTTTGGGTCTATATTTGAGTGGCATGGAATGTAGAGCAACTTCCATGACCAGAATACTCTATATAGGAGTGCCGAAGTCCGAGGTTGAGAAGCTCAACGCCCACCCCGATTGGGAGAGTAGGTGATGACGTTGTGTTTTTTTTTCCCTTGTGATCCCTAAGATCAATATTCAGACTGAATCAGAGAATTGATAACCCCAGATTCTTGAGCATGCATTTCTTCCATGCATTATCCATTTGAGATTACTTATGGATTTATATTGATATCATTTAAATGTTTAAATGCTCATTTGTTTCTGTCATTCATACTGAGTTTTTATACTCACCGGTTTTTTGGCTGTTGCTTTGTCTTGTATGTGTGCATTGCAACAGGTGGTTCGGGGTCAAGATTTAGAGAACCTTAAAGATTTGAAATGAGAGTAGAAGTGGAGCTCGGGTCTAGCAGACGAATAATTTTAAATACATATTGAAAACATGTTGAATTTTGGAGTTTTCAAACTTGTTGCATTTTATACTCGTTTGAATGAATTTCAGACATCTCTTTATTGTATATTGTGATCAAGACTTTGAGAGGTCATCATTCCGGGTTTTTGGAGCAAGAAAAGAAAAAAATAGAGATTTTTGAAGTCTCGGCGCGGCCGCGCATCCGGTGAGCCATTTTGCGCAGCGCGCGGCCGCGCCTCACCCCCTTTAAAAAAAAAAACTTTCCGCGACGCGTTTTTGCTTCGCCAAATGTAAGGCATGCATCGCCAAATTTCATATTGATTATTTTTAAATATTTTCACCCAAGGTCTCCACAACATAGCTTACAACAAGCTCTATGTACTCAATTGCATCTGAGTACTGCATATCATTCTCAGATTGACGGACAGTCAGAGCGAACTATTCAGACACTTGAGGATATGCTTAGAGCTGTAGTGTTAGATTTTAGCACTAGTTGGCAAGATTCTTTACCACTTGTGGAATTTTCTTATAATAACAGCTATCAGACTAGCATTGAAATGGCTCCATTCGAAGCACTGTACGAAAAAAAATGTAGATCACCGTTGTATTGGGATGATAGCTCAGAAGTACATGATGTTTGACCTGATATGATCTATGAAATGCCTGAGAAAGTGCAACTGATTCAAAAAAGAATGAAAATATCACAACATAGACAAGCAAAATATGCGAATATTAGACGACGACCTTTATATTTTGATCAGGTAGACAAGGCATTCTTGATGATTTCTCCATTTAGAGGTACAGTTAGATTTGGTAAGAAAGGAAAGTTATCTCTGCGTTTTATTGGTCCGTACGAGATTATCGAGAAGATAGGCGATCTTGCTTATCGACTCGCTCTTCCTCCATATTTGTTTGGTATTCATAATGTATTCCATGTCTCTATGCTTCAAAAGTATCAGCCTGATCCTTCACATATTCTCCAACCTGATGAAGCTGAACTTGACGAGACACTTAGCTACTTTGAGCAGCCTATTCAGATTCTTGATCGTAAAGAAAAGCATCTCAGAAACAAGATGATTCAGTTAGTTAAAGTTCAGTGGAGTCGACATGACAATGAAGAAGCGACTTGGGAGACTGAGTCAGATATGAGACAGAGATTTCTAGAGTTGTTTCATTGATGTGAGTTCTTATTCTATTTTCTGTTATTTCCTTATCTTATGTGTATACATATTGTTTATACAACTTGCATATGATTTCGATGACGAACTCATGTCTTAGAGGGGGAGAAATGTAAGGCCCATGATTATTTAATTTTAATCCGAGAGTATTTAATTTGGGAATATTTAGAGTTTAAAATTAAATTCTAATATTATTAAATTATTTAGGATTGAAATTGAATTAAATTGATTTTTTGGGGACTGATTAGCCATTATGCCAAAGTTCAGGGACAAAACTGCAATTTGGTTTAAATATATCTAAATGACCAATTGTTCTCCTTATTTCCAACGTGATCAGCAGATTAAGAAAAGCGAAGAAACCAGAACCCTCTCCAAGACGCCATTTTCATTTTATTCAAGCTCCGATTTCTTGTGATTCGGCTGTCAGATTTCGAAATAAAATATATATCTGCAATCACCGCTCCGAGATCTACGTTCTGGTATATATTTTCTTGAGTTCTATAAAATTTGAATTTTGATGATATGATGGAATTTTTCTTATTGATTATATATGTTCATGAGCTAGTACCGAATATGTATTCGAAGACGAATCGGTAAAATACTATCGTTTGGATTTCTTATGAATTTATGAAGCAAATTCGAACACCTCCATTTCTATATTGTCATGGAACGTGTATGTATGTGCTGATATGTTGGGTATTATGGTGTGAAATTATGGATATATTGATATTGATATTGATATTGTTTCGGTTGTCGGTTTTTAGCCGTTACGCCGCCGATACGAGAATTTTTCAGAGGTTGATATTGATGTTGAGCTGAGAAATTCTTGAGTATAAGCTGATTATCTTTGTTCCAACTACTTCATTTTCAGCTTGTGTTAAAGATTGTTCGATCTCGAGAATTAACCCTTCGAACCGAGAAAGATTTGAAGAAGGTTTGAATTTAGTTTTCCTTGAATGATTTTAATGCCTTGAGCAGATTCTGATTAGAGTTCTCTGATATAGATTATCCAGACTTGAAGCATTTCCAGAATCGATATTGAAAGGTATAAATGACAGCTAATCCAGATGGGATAGAACACTCGAAATAGATATGATTTTCGAGTATTTCCTTTCAAATCACATACTTGTTTTGCTTATATGTTTTTATGTGATTTCGATGATTTTTATTGTTTGGATTGATTATTTGATTTAATTGTTCAAGATGTTATACAGTATTTAATGCATACATATTATGTTGCATTCATCTTGAACTTTACCTTGACAAGCACAGAGGGCTGAATGACCTAGAGTACAGATGACATTTGGGGGCTATAGTTGAGTGGCATGGAATGTAGATTTACTTCCAGAGCTAGATGACTCACTATAGTTGCTCAAAGTCAGGGGAAATAAGATACTTGACGCCACCTCGATTGGGAGAGTCGGTGGTTGGATTGAGATTTTATTTCCCGAGATCCCAAGAACCGATATTTATTGGTATCAGATTTGATAGCCTTCTTTTGAAACATGCATTGCATTCATATTTATATAATGCATGTTATGTTATTTATACTGGGATGATATTCTCACCGGAGTTATCCGGCTATTGCTGTGTTTTGTATGTATGCATGTCAATAGGTGGGGCAGGAGTTGGTCAGACTCGACGTGGATAGCTCGAGATAGAGTCTTAGCATGTGATACTCGGGGTTTAGCAAGATGATATGTTTTATGAGTTGGTAAACATGTTAGAAAACAAAAAACTTTGTATATGTTTGAAATGGTCAAATATTCGTATTCTGTAGAATGATGTAATAAAATCTTGTTTTTATGGTTTAGAATTATTTTGAGATGTATGTTATAACCATGTTTCAAGATTTTTGAGTTTTCATCTTCTTGAGTAAAATAGCAGATATTGAGAGATTTTTGATGGAACAACATTTCTGGTTTCTAGTGCAGAAGTGCTTGATGAAGCGCAGATCCATGTAAAAGCAGAGATTTTAAGATTGTGGAAGAGAAGAAGCGCTTAGGAAGAGAGCAGATGCGTGAAATTCCAGAGATTTTGAAATAGAAGGAGAGCAGCTGCTCTTGCTAAGAGGAGCAGCTGCGCCCCTCATCCTTTCATTCTCTAGCGCAGCCGCGCTAGAACACTTCTTTTATAAAAAAAAATTTCATTGCTTGTATTATTTTGTACTTAGTTGAATTCAATCAGGTTTAATTATTATTTTGCCCTAAGATAAGATTAGCAACCTGAGGTCCACACAGTAATGAAACAATTGAATCAGTGTCCATTTCTGAAAACGCAACACAAACGATCAAATGTTTGGGAAAAAATATGTTTTAAGATTGCTAGTCGGATATGAAAGGAGGAACAAATATATTATAAATAATATATTTAATTTCAACAATTAAATGAAATTATATATTTAACTGCATAAATATAAAATAATCAGAAGAACAAAAAATGTGGTAGACTTCAGTGAATTGAACAAGTATGTGACTGAGGCCTGTGAAGAACACAGTTTTCTTAAAACAAATTCGCGTCCTCATCGATGGTATTTTGATGATCGTATAGACGTCTGTCTCCCAGAATACAATGATAGTACCAGTAGCAAATAAAAACAAATTTGCTAATCCGGCGAACAAAAAGTATACCTGATCGTAATCACTCTTAAAATAAATAAGAAAAAACCAAAACATGAGACAAAAAACTTTTAGATGATATCTTAAATAATATATTTAAGATAATTAGATGAGTATAAATAGAGTTGAGACAATTCAAGTCTACTACGTTTCATCTAATTCACGGTTTCAACACAATTAAATAAATTTGGTTTAACTCATGAAGTATGTTACATGAATTAACACCATTAATTCACTTACAATTAAAGCAAGCATCAATTTCAATTCAAAACCGTAAATGTATTCTAACAATCATTAGATCAAACCTCGAGATATTACCTCAAAAATAGCGTCAAATAATAATTTGGGTAAAAAGTAGAATAAGAGGCATTAATGGTTGACGGAGCTTATAAGCTACTCGAATTTGTTTGACAACTATTTGGTCTAACAACTTATAAGTAGAAAAAATAAGTGGTTTGATATCTATTTCTAAAACGGATGGAATGACCTTATTTTTTTAAAAATATCTTATTTTAATATTTTTCTTGTCTAAAATAGCATTTTTGTAAATCTTCACCATGTATTCTACCATTAAATATTTTTTATAAATAAATTTTCAAAAAATAAAAAATTTTCCAAATAAAAAAAATAAAATATTTTTATTTTTTATTATTCGTATAATATTTATGATAAAAATTCTAAAACTATGTTAAATAATTTCGAGGTATTATACATTTTTTGATAATTTTGGTAATAAAAAAGATATAATATCAAATATATCAACATTTTTACTTTGATTAAAATAAACTTACCCAAATATTTTAATATTTTAATCTTAAATAAGTCTTGACAACTATAAGCTTCTAAACCAGCTTATAAGGTGTATGAACTTATAAGTTGTATTTAATAATGGTATATAATAGTCCACCTCAGACTAAGATGGGGTCCAGGTCGGTCCAGGAGGAGGATTACCTTGGACCAGGATGGAGTACAGGTCGGCCCAGGAGGAGGGTTACCTTGGATCGGGAAAAGGTCTAGACCAGGTCATTTTAGGAAGATAAACAATTGCCCGGGAAGAGCTAAATTACAGCTCAGGTTCGTGGGAGGGGTAAGAGTTACCGATGGAGGATAGGGGAATGGATGCGAGATAGTTCCTTGTTCGTGATCAATGGTTCACTTTGGTAAGGGCCAGGACTCATAGGGCTGAGTGGTCCGTAGTGATGAGGGTGGATGTAATAGAAGTCGGAACTCGTGGCAGAGGGACTGGAGGAAAAGGTGAGATGTGTTATAAAATCTGGTTTACTTTATTTAAAGATTTAATATCTTATGAGATAGGAAAGAATCTGGGATAATAAGGAAATAAGATTTGTATTTTAGGGAAAGATAATGTTTCCTATCGGCGGGACTCTCCTAGGGTTCCGAGAATCCTCTATAATGCCTCATAATTGATGATCTTATATACACTATAGGCTCTTATATTCATTTGGATTTTCTTCTCCAATAAGCCCTATTCTGACTTAGGCATCGGAGTGGCCACGCCAAAAAACTCTTCCGACGCCCATTCACGATTTTTTTAGTATGTGCAGAAGGCTGGTTGGAGTGCATATCGAGGTGAACAGGAAGGAGATATATCTGGAAAAAGTTGCCACATCTACCCAACTTTTTATGGTGTTAACATTTGGCGCCGTCTATGGGAAACTTCTTTTCACATCTGAGACGTATATATGGTCAACACAAGGAGAACCAACCAGGAAAATGGGGAAGAGTAGAAGTCTGACGCATCCACCAGACCCCCAACCCATACTAGGAAGAGGTTTGGTGGGTGAGTTAGGATCAGATGCAGGCCATGGTGACGATAGTCATCCGTGAGGCAATGGCAGAGGCTCTTGCCCAAATTGCAGGAGAGGAAAAGAGATTCGAGGAGAAATGGAGTAAAGAGGGGACGTCAGAGGAGATGGAAAGCGAGACAGCACCCAAGCAAAGATACTTGTCAGGACAATTGAGATTTTTGAAGGAAGAAATGGAACAGATGAGAGGGAAAGGGCATGTACCGACCAGGAAGAAAGGCACGACTTTATCAACCGAGATCGTGAATGAACCCTTACCCCATAGCATTAAAATGATGAGGATTGGTGATTATGATGGGATCAAAGATCTAGAGGAACACCTCGGGCGTTTTGAGAATGCAGAAATGTTACATTGCTACACTGACATAATCAGGTGCAAGGTATTTCTCACCACCCTGGTGAAGTTTGCACAACAGTGGTTTAATCAGCTTGAACCAGTCAATGTTGCCTCATTTGAGAGCTTTAGTGGGATGTTCCTGCACCAATTTACTAGTAGCAAGAGGCATAAGAAAACCTCCCTAAGTCTGTTTGACATCAGGAGTAAGGAGAACGAGTCTCTAAGGGATTTTGTTAAATGCTTCAATTCTATGGATTTGGAAATCCCAACTTGCCCAGCTGAAGTTCTGATCAGTGCCTTTACTCAAGGACTGAAGGGAAGAGACTTGTTTTGTTCTTTGGTGAAGAAATCCCCAGCTCATATGTGGTTTAATTATCTTGAACCAGTCAATGTTGCCTCATTTGAGAGCTTTAGTGGGATGTTCCTGCACCAGTTTACTAGCAAGAGGCATAAGAAAACCTCCCTAACTCTATTTGAGATCAGGAGGAAGGAGAACGAGTCTCTGAGGGATTTTTTTTTAAACGCTTCAATTCTATGGATTTGGAAATCTCGACTTGCCCAGCTGATGTTCTGATCAGTGCCTTTACTCAAGGACTGAAGGGAGGAGACTTGTTTCGTTCTTTGGTGAAGAAAGCCCCAGCTACATATGATGAAATTCTGGCCAGAGTGAAAAATTATGTTAATATAGAGGAGGCACAGAGGCAGCAGAGGGAAGAGAGGAAGGAAAGAGGTAAGAGGATATATATACCCGTCTGGGTGAGAAGAGTGTAGGAGATAAGGGAGATTTGGGATGATTCTCGTGATACACATCGCTGAAGGTATCGAAAGAGCAAGCAATGGAGATATGTGAAGAAGAGGATGTTTAAACTCTACCTCCTTGTATGGGGGAATGGAAGGACAGAGCCCCGGGAGCTGATAGTAAAAATTATTGCTCTTCCACAGGGAGCAGGGGCATGATACCTCGGAGTGCCAAAGGTTGGACAGGGAGATAGATTGGGCACGGGAGAATGGAGAAAAATGAGGATGAACCGTTCACAATGGTGGAAGCCCCTTATTCCTATAATGTAATATTAGGTAGGCCGACCATGAATGCTTTTAAGGCCATAGCTTCTACTTATCACCAGAAGATGAGTGCCCAGTGAGAGAAAGAGTTGGGGAAGTCAAGGGCGATCAAACATCATCTCTAAAGTGTTACATGGAAACTGTAAAGATAGAGTCTAAGCGAACTAAAATTAAAGGGCGGACCCTTCAGCACTCTACTCAGGGCACATAATTAAATCTTATTCAACAGGCCAAAGTACATGAGGTGTTAGAGGGAGAACATGAGGAAGTGGAGCTCATGCCTGGGCACCTCGGCAAGACCACCAGAATCGCTTTGGATCTTGAGAGGATCCTAAAGGCAGCACTGATCTCTTGCCTTAAGAGGAATGTGGTCGTCTGTGCATGGGGTATGGAGGAGTTGACAGGTATCTCGCCTGAGATAGCGGAGCACAACTTGAATTTTAGCCCAGGTGCTCGAGTAGTAAGGCAGAAGAAAAGACATTTTGGGATCGAAAAAGATAAAGTAATAGCTGACCAAGTACAAGCCCTTCTAACAGCTGGACACATACGGGAATTCCAATTCCCCTTGTGGCTTTTCAATGTGGTTTTGGTACCAAAGTCAACAGGGAAGTGGAGAATGTGCGTGAATTTTAGAGATCTCAAAAAATCTTTTCCTAAGGATTGCTAACCCCTACCATGTATTGATCAGCTAGTCGACTCCACGATAGAGTATGAGTTCTTGCGCTTTATGGATTCTTACCAAGGTTCATCAGATAACCTTGGCAAGGGAAGATCAAGAGAAAATCAGCTTTGTAATGGCAGTGGGTACTTACTGCTATGTGGTCATGCCATTCGGCCTCAAGAATGCGGGAGCCACGTACCAAAGGTTGATGGACATGATATTCAAAGGACAATCGAGGAGGAATGTGGAGGTTTATGTGGATGACATACTAGTCAAATCTAAGCAGGGACACTACCTCATTCTGGATTTGGAAGAGACATTTTCTACTCTCCGCAGATATGGTATGAAGCTGAACCCATCCAAATGCACTTTTGGAGTCTAGGGCAGAAATTTCCTTGGGTACATAGTCACGGAGCGGGGGATTGAAGTCAATCCAAAAAACGTTCGGGCTATCCAAGAGATGACATCGCCCAAATCAATCAAGGAAGTACAACATCTGACTGACCGTATATCAGCCCTGTCGTGTTTCATCTCGCGCTCGGCACATTGGAGTTACCATTTTTTCCAAGTGTTGAGAAATACAGGAATGTTTGAATGGAATGAAAACTGTGATAGAGCTTTTGCAGATCTCAAGGAACACCTAGAAGATTTGCTCGTCTTGGTGAAACCAACCTCGAGAGAGAGACTTTGGGTATAATTATCAGCCACTCAGCATGCTGTAAGCTCATTATTAATCAAGCAGGAGGGCGTAGATCAGAATTCGGTGTACTACGTTAGCCATGCGCTCGCGGGACCAGAGGTAGAGAAGATAGCCCTGACCTTGATTACTACAGCCAGGCTATTACGACCTTATTTTCTCTCACACCCTATAACAGTGTTGACTAACAGTTCCATAGGGCGGATAATGACTCAGCCAGATATATCGGGGTGTTAGATAAAGTGGACGGTGGAGTTAGGGGAGTATGATATCAAGTACCACCCCAGAACAGCAATCAAGGCACAAGCCTTATCAGATTTAATTGTGGAGATGACTCCGGGTCATGCTCCTGAGGTATGGAAGGTGTATGCAGATGGGGCACCAAATAAAGAGGGAAGTGGTGTGGGAGTTGTGCTACTTTCCCCTTCTGGAGAAAACAAAAAGTTGGCAGTAAAGTTGGATTTTCGGGCCTCTAACAACAAGGCCGAATACGAGGCAGTGCTGGTGGGTCTTCGGCCAGCTGAAGACATGGACGCCTCACGAGTGGTTCTCCACTCGGATTCCCAATTGGCTACTCAGCAAGTCAATGGCTCCTTTGAAACAAAGAATGAAAGGTTGGGAGAGTATGTCCGAAGCATTCAAGAACTTTCGAGGCACTTTGTGGAATGGAGTATGTGAAAATATCGAGGACAGAGAATGGTTAGGCTGATGCTCTAGCTAAAATGGCCACATCCCTAACAGTGTTATCTGATCGGGAGGTCATCTATCAGATTGAGATCATCCCTGGGCACCAAGCAGCAACATTTGAGCCTTTTCCCTTGGGGTGGATGAAGAATTTGGTACAGTATATGACCAGAGGAGAATTGCCAAAAAATAGCCTACAAGACATTCAGTTGAGGAGAAGGGCTTTGCGTTTCGTCTTAATTGAAAATACTCTTTATAATAGATCATTCTCCAGACCCCTATTGCTTTTTTTTGGGAGAGGAAGAGGTGGAGTATGTGTTGAAGGAAATACATGAAGGATGTTGTGGAGATCATATAGGGGGCAGTTGCCTTGGAAAAGAAAGTTCTGTTGGCGGGATACTGGTGGCCTACCATGACATCGGATGCACTCATCTTGGTCCGCAAGTGCGAAGGATGTCAGCGCCACAGTCGCTCCAACAATCACCCGACCACGATAATGACGCCAATTTTGGCTGCATGCCCATTTGATCAGTGGGTTTTGGACATTGTTAGTCCTTATCCCATCACACCGGCTCAGAAGAAATTTCTAATTGTCGCAGTGGATTACTTGTCTAAATGGGTAAAGGCAGAGGCGTTGGCACAAATCATATAAGGGGATGCACTTCGTTTTTTATGGAAAAATATTGTTTGTCGGTTTGGGTTACCTCGGAAATTAGTCTATGATAATGGAAGGCAGTTCAAGGGAAGAAAAGTCCAGGCATGGTGCACAGAGATGAAAATTACACAAGCTTTTACCTCGGTAGCTTACCCATAAGCTAATGGGTAAACCGAGATAACAACCTGTAGTAACCCGTCTCCAAATTAAGTTAATCAAGTGTCTAATTATGATTAATTAGCTAAAACATGGTTATAGGATCCTCGAATAGGTTTAAAAGATGGGAAACATATTCATAAGGATTGGTAAGGGCCCGAAAGAGTTTTGCGTTTCGGGAAGTTTGGATGGTCCGAACCAAGTTCGGACGCTCCGAACAGATCAGAGCCTTTGGGTCAAAGTTCGGAGGCCCCGTGTAGATCGGACGCTCTGAAGATAGATCGAACGATCTGATCTCACCCGAATAAGTGGATATGGATTTGATTGGACAAGATGCTAAGTAGGGAAGACCATTTTTTTTCAAAAATCGCCCGAACCGACCGCCCTGAACCGCCGTATCTCATTTTTCAAAATAACCGTGATTTAAAAAAATAGAGAACCGCACCGCCATGTCGGTTCGGTTATAATATGTTAGTAAAACCAAACTGCCCCGAACCGTGGTATATAATTTTATTTATTTAGGGTTTTACTTAGCGTGTACATAACTACATACACAATACATTCTTGAGCCGCCTCCACTCTCGCCTCTACCCTATTCCCAGTCCCAACTCTTCTTCGAAAATATTTCTCCTCTTTCTCTCTTATTAATCTATTTTCTACAATTCTACTATTGTCAAATCTTCAACGTGTTTTCTAATCATGAGTACTTCGAGCATCCCAGAAGATGAAAATATGTCAAATTCGGTAATATTTAGTTTATATTTCTAATTCCAGTTTTTTTTTTCATTCAATTCTTGATTTTGATTTTGATTTTGATTCTCTAAGTGAGTATTATTCTTCATCTTTGATTTATTTCATTTTAATTTAGGTTTTTTTTTTTACGTTTTAAATCTCATGTTAGTTTTAATTTAAATTCATTTCCAATAAAATTACTCTGTGTATATTATGAATAAGAGCATATGGAATTCTCACGCTAATTGTGGTGCCCATTACTAATTTATTCTAGATTGAAGATTCATCACTATGGACTAAGAAAAGGTGGATTAAAACAGTTAAGAAGTTCTAATGTGTAATGTTGAATTTCTCGGTCTCTAGTGTGAGGATTGAAAAATAACTTGCAAATATTTTACATTTACTGGAATTAAAAATATAGCAATCAGTATTTGCACATGAAAAGTATAAGATTAAATATAATTTAATTTTTATACTTTTTTTAATAGGAGGATGCAACAGCTTTGAATGAAGTTTCAACTTTGCAAATTCGGACCCAAAAAGCGGCTCGAGAGACCAAGAACAAGAGCAGATCAAGATAAAACTTCAAATATTGATCAATCAGGTGATATCCCTCCACAGATCAATTCAAGTGTCACAAATGAACTAGATAAAAACTTGCCCAAAAAGCCACCTACAAAAAAAATAAAACAAGCAGTTGATATCATTGCCAAAGAAGGTTCAAATATTACCTATGAAATATGGGGTCATTTCACGAGATTAAAAGATAACAATCCACCAAGAGCCACATGTAATTATTGTGGCAAAAGTTGCGTTGCTCATCCAAAATTAAATGGAACAACTAGTATGTGGACACATTTAGAGTCTACATGCAAGAAGTATCCATATAAATTGGATAAGTCGCAAAAGACTTTGCAAGATTTTAAGAATTTGAGTGGAAGTTTTGTTGTAATGCCCGGAATTATTTAATTCTAATCCGAGAATATTTAATTTGGGAATATTTGGAGTTTTGATTTAAATTCTAATATTCTTAAATTATTTAGGATTGGAATTGAATTAGATGATTGGCCGAGGACTGAATTGCAAAGAAGCAAGAATTGGAGGGCTAAATTGCAAATACTCATGAAGTTATCAGAATTTTTAATTCCTTGTCATCATGTTTACGTGTAAGTGTTAGAGAAAGTTCAGAAATTTGAGAGGAATTGAACAGATCAAGTCGAGCTCCCTCCTTTTCTTTGCAATCTTCATTTTCAAATTGCCATATCTTTTGATCCGGTTATCCGAATTTGATTCCGAAAAGTGTTCTGAAATCCTTGCAGTGAGACCTTCGATTTGATGTAAGTTTTTGTATCTTTCATCATGGTTTAAGAATTCGAAAATGGCAGAGATCAGATGTGATTATGAATTGATGTTGTTTAACTTCTATGTTGTGTTATATTGAAGTCGGGTTGAGGAACGGATGTCGTATCGGTTTCTTATGAATTTCCAGAAATTATTTCGAAAGCTCTATCTTATGTTATGCAGGTTTTGAGTAATATACAGCTGGTATATGATGTATATGGTGATAGACATGACATAGTTGAGTTCGTATTGCCGAATTATGCCAATATGCCGTCGAATTTTTGATTTGAAGTTGTTTTGCTTGCTTATATGTGAGCTGCCATTGACATGGATTAGAACTGATATTTCCTTGGAAATTATGCTGTGATTTCAGTTTATAAACAGGGAACATCAACTCGGAAATTCCGACTTCGAGACCGATAGAAGAAAGAAGAAGGTTTGTAGTATTTTGCCTTGAAGTTGGGCTGTAACTTGAGCAGAATATTAATATAAGATGGTGTGGTTATTTATTCAGATTTGGATAGCTTTGAAGACACCTTGAAACCTCACAATAGAAAGGTAAAAGTGGACTATTATTTGAATGGAATTACAACTCGAGATGGTTTGTATCGAGTTCCTTAAATCACATACTTATTTGTTTATTTGTTCTTATGTGAATCATTGAATGAATTTATGATGTTAATGGATGCTATATTACTGGGAAAATATGTTTTTCACCGGAGTTATCCGGCTATTGTTGTGTTGTATGTGTCATGGCAATAGGCGGGAGTGGAACAGGGCAGAAGCAAGCTTGAAGAACAGAGAATGAGGGATTAGCGTGATGATCCGGTATAAATGTTGAGTTGCTGTCACTTGTTTGATAAGATCAAGAGCTATGTTGTATAGTTATTAAACTTGAATCTTGTCTACTTTACAATATAAGTTGATCCTATGTTAGAGTTGAAATTGTACACTTGATAGACTTGAGTTTATGTCTAGAGTGTTTACTACTTGAATATGGAATTATACTTGATCTTGTAATCACATTGGAACTAGATGTGTTACTTTGGTATTGAGATGTTAATGTATATGTTGTTGCCTTTTTAATGTTTCTTAGAATATGGTGATGTGTTTTTGAACTTGATTCAACATGTCTAGAATTTGATCTTTATTTTTGTGCATGTTTTTGTATCAAAGAATCAAGTTGGGAAGCAATTTTCAGAACAAGAATGAGCTGCAATTCTTGGGCAAGAATCTGCCCAGGGCAGTGCCCGAGCTGCAGAAAACAGCAGCCCGAGCGCACCCCAGGGCAGAGGGTTCTGTTTTGAAGCAAACAGCGGCCCAAGTTTAAAAAAAAAAAAATCTTTGCAGCTTCGGATGCTTGTTGATTACTTATATTTAATTCATGATCTTGGATTAATTTTGTGATTTGAGAGATTAAGAACTGGGTCATCACAATAGGTGGTATCAGAGCGAGAAAATTCTGGACTGAGATAGATAGTGAGTGGGGTAGATCGAGTCTTCTTCCTTGCTTACTTATTTTGTTAAGCTATAATTTAATTACATGATGTTGTATTTATTTTATTTGAAAGTATGATTTACGATTGTTAAAGACGCATGCTTATTGAAATATTTGACATGATTCAAGCATGTGATCTGTTTTTTATGTCATGCTTACCCGAATATCTGAATTGATTGGAAGCATGTTGTATATGAGTACCTTGATTATTTATTTAAGATTGAATCAGAACCGAGTCTTGATCAGAGGTAAGATGATCAGAGGAGGACTGAGAGATATTTGATATCCTAACCATTTTAATAATCAGATATGTCTCGACGACCAGGACGACCACCTCTTAGACCAACAGTACCTACTCCTCCCCAGAACATACAACTGTAGCACCGACAGTGCCACAAGCTACAAAAATTCCTAGCAATGAGCAAGGAAGTACCTCTAGAGACATGACTGATATGACTGCCACTCCGATGGAAACATTACTGAAAAGATTTCAATCCTACAAGCCGCCAACACTGAAAGGTATTGAGAATGCGATTGAGTGTGAAGGTTGGCTCGATGATATGGAGATGTTATTTGATTCTCTTGATTATGGTGATGAGCGAGGAGTCAGACTGATAGGGCACCAGTTGCATGAGGTTGCAAAGAGTTGGTGGTTCACAACAAAGAAAGCTCTAGAGCATAGAGGAACTGTACTCACCTGGAACATCTTCAAAACTGAGTTTTACCAACGCTTCTTTCCGGTGTCTTACCGCAAAGACAAGGGTTCTGAATTTGCTAATCTGAAGCAGGGAAATTTAAACATTGAAGAATATATTGCAAAGTTTTCTACCTTGCTACGTTTTGTTCCACATGTTGCTGATAGTGACGAGGCAATGGCCGATCAGTTCATTAATGGACTGAATCCAGACGTCTTTACCTTGGTGAACACAAGGCGACCGAATAATTTTGCTGAGGCTCTGAATAATGCCAAGGGAGCGGAAGCTGGTTTGATCCAACAGCGAGGAGCTTCGTATGCCGCACAGCCTCAGAGACAGCCACAACCTCCGGTTCAGACTCCACAACAATCTTCTCGATTTGAAAGTGGTAGTGGCAGTGGAAAGAAGGGGTATTTGCAAGCACGAGAAAAGCAATTTAAAAAGCCGGGGAGCAGTTCTTCGAGTTCCAGTGGCTCAAAACAGAAGTCAGGAGTGTTTTGTAACATATGTGGTGGAGGTCATCCAACCGATCAGTGCCGAGGTGTATCTGGGAGGTGCCATATATGCCATCAGACTGGCCATTTTTCAAGGGTGTGTTCTCAGAGAGGTTCTGGACAATCACGAGGTACAGAGTCATCACGATCAGTGGCTCAACCAGTAAGGCAAACCTCTTCTGTTCATTCCTTCCAACCCTCACAACCACAGCAACAGACAAGTCCAGGAGGGAGTCAGACAGGTAGTCAGCCTTCAAGACAACATGCTCATGTCTTTGCACTGACAGAGGAACAGGCACAGGGAGCACCAGATGATGTTATTGCAGGTAACTGTTCTCTTTGTGGTTATCCGGCATATGTATTGATAGATACAGGTGCATCCCATACGTTTATCTCTGCATGATTTGCATCATTACATGTTTTGCCTGTTGAATCATTACCTGTTGTAGTATATGTATCTTCACCTTTGGGGAGAGGTCTTATATCTATGCAGATGGTGAAAAATTGTTTGCTACAGTATGATGGTAATGAGATAGAGGTAGACTGTATTGATTTTGACTGCATTATCGGAATTGATATGCTAACCAAGTACAGAGCTACCGTAGACTGTTTTCAGAAAGTAGTGAGGTTCAGACCTGAGATGGCTGGAGAATGGAAATTCTATGGTAAGGGTTCACGTGCTAAGATTCCTCTTATTTCAGTATTATCTATGACTCGACTTTTGCAGAAAGAAGCAGAGGGATTTATTGTTTATACAGTTGATGTTTTGAAAACTAGCCCGAACCTGGCTGATTTGCCAGTGGTTAGTGAATTTGCGGACGTTTTTCCTGATGAAATTCCGGGATTACCTCTGTATCATGATATTGACTTCAGCATAGAACTGATGCCAGGTACTGTACCAATTTCTAAAGCACCTTATCGAATGGCACCAGTGTAATTGAAAGAATTAAAAGAACAGTTGGAAGATTTACTGGCCAAGGGATACATTCGACCCAGTGTTTCTCCTTGGGGTGCTCCAGTATTATTTGTCAGAAAGAAAGACGGTTCAATGAGATTGTGTATCGACTACCGACAACTGAACAAGGCAACGGTAAAGAACAAATACCCTATGCCTCGTATTGATGATTTATTTGATCAGTTGCAGGGTTCTTCTGTTTATTCCAAGATCGATCTGAGATCTGGATACCATCAGCTGAGAGTTAGAGATTCTGATATTCCGAAAACTGCTTTCAGAACCAGGTATGACCACTATGAGTTTATAGTTATGCCGTTTGGTCTGACGAATACTCCAGCTGTGTTTATGGCTTTGATGAACCGTGTTTTTCAGAAATATCTTGATGACTTCGTGATAATTTTTATTGATGATATCCTGATTTATTTAAAGAATCTGATTGATCATTCAGAGCACTTGAGAACTGTGTTAAAGACTATGAGAGCCGAGAAACTGTATGCTAAACTGTCGAAATGTGAGTTTTGGCTGAAACAAGTAGTCTTTCTTGGACATATTATATCCAGAGATGGTATATCTGTTGATCCAAGTAAAGTCGAGGCAGTGATCAATCGGTCTAGACCCACATCTGTTCCTGAGATACGTAGTTTTATGGGTTTGGCTGGGTATTACCGCCGATTCAATAAAGATATTTCTAGTATTGCAAAGACGATTACTCAGTTAACTCAGAAGAATGCTCCATTTATCTGGTCTGAAGCTTGTGAATCCAGTTTTCTTGAGTTGAAGAAACGATTGACCAGTGCACCAGTCTTGATGATTCCTTCAGGTACTGGTGGTTTCACTGTGTATTGTGATGCATCTCATCGAGGCTTGGGATGTGTATTGATGAAACGAGGGCATGTGATTGCTTATGCCTCGAGACAGTTGAAGCCTCACGAGACCAGATATCCAATTCATGATCTTGAATTGGCCGCCATTGTATTTGCTTTGAAAATTTGGCGACATTATTTGTATGGAGAACAGTTTGAGATTTATTCTGATCACAAGAGTATGAAATATTTATTTTCACAGTCAGAATTGAATATGAGGCAACGCAAATGGCTTGATTTGCTTAAAGATTTTGATTGTGAGATTAAATACAACCCGAGAAAATCGAATGCAGCTGCTGATGCACTGAGTCGAAAGGTATTTTCTTTATCTTTATCGACGATTGGTGTATCAAATTTGATTGAAGAATGTTGTTTTTCTGGATTAGTATTTGACAAGAATTGTCAGCCTCTTCGACTTTATAAAATTCAAGTTGAATCAGCATTATTTTTGCGAATTAAAGAAGCTCAGAAACTTGATCAGAATGTGCAGAATTCGATTGAAAAAGTTCGATCAGGGCATGTATCTGAATACCAGGTTCGAGATAATATTTTATATGTTCACAATCTCCTTGTAGTGCCTGATATTTCTGATGTGCGACAACAACTACTGAAAGAGGCACATTGTAGTCGTTACAGCATTCATCCTGGTGGTAGGAAGATGTACAATGATTTAAAGACTCAATATTGGTGGAAACAAATGAAATCAGATATCACTGATTTTGTGTCTCGGTGTCTTAATTGCCAACAGGTGAAGGCTGAAAGAAAGAAAACGCCTGGTTTGTTACAGAGTTTATCAGTGCCTGAATGGAAATGGGATCATATTTTTATGGACTTTGTGACGAAGTTGCCTCGATCTTCTAGAGGTTGCGATGCTATCTTGGTGATTATTGACAGATTGATGAAATCAGCGTGTTTTATTCCTTATCGCATGACATATAGACACGACCAGATGGCAGAGATTTATGTTCGAGAAGTTGTCAGATTGCATGGAGTGCCGAAGTCTATTGTATCAGATCGTGATCCTCGATTTACATCTCACTTCGAATCATGTCAGTGAATCTTGCCAACTAGTTGGCAAGATTCACTGACATGATTCGAAGTATGACTGAACAAGTGAAAATTATTCAGAAAAGAATGAAGACAGCTCAGGATAGAAAAGCGAAGTATGCCAATGTTCGACGTCGACCATTGTCCTTTGAACAGGGGGATAAGGTATTTCTGAAGATTTCTCCATTCAGAGGCACTGTACGATTTGGCAAACGAGGGAAGTTGTCTCCACGCTATATTGGTCCGTATGAAATTCTTGAGAAAATAGGAAATCTTGCCTATCAATTAGCTCTTCCTCCGTCCTTATCTGGAATACATGATGTTTTTCATGTATCGATACTTTGGAAATATATTTCTGATGAATCTCATGTGCTTCAATCTGATGAAGCTGAACTCGACGAAACCTTGAGTTATTTTGAAAAGCCAATTCAGATTCTTGTTCGTAAGGAGAAGCAACTTCGAACAAAGACTATTCCGCTTGTGAAGGTTCAGTGGAGTCGTTATGGTATTGAATAAGCAACCTGGGAGACGGAATCAGACATGAGACAACGATTTCCAGAGATGTTTCAATGATGTGAGTTCTCCTTTAGTCTTTCGGTTATATGTTTTATATGATATGCTGATAGTACTTGAGATTTCGAGGACGAAATCGTGTCTTAGTGGGGGAGAATTGTAACGCCTGGAATTATTTAATTCTAATCCGAGAATATTTAATTTGGAAATATTTGGATTTTTGATTTAAATTCTAATATTCTAAAATTATTTAGGATTGGAATTGAATTAGATGATTGGCCGAGGACTGAATTGCAAAGAAGCAAGAATTGGAGGGCTAAATTGCAAATAATCATGAAGTTATCAGAATTTTTAATTCCTTGTCATCATGTTTGCGTGTAAGTGTTAGAGAAAGTTCAGAAATTTGAGAGGAATTGAACAGAGCAAGTCGAGCTCCCTCCTTTTCTTTGCAATCTTCATTTTCAAATTGTCATATCTTTTGATCCGGTTATCCGAATTCGATTCCGAAAGTGTTCTGGAATCCTTGCAGTGAGACATTCGATTTGTTGTAAGTTTTTGTATCTTTCATCATGGTTTAAGAATTCGAAAATGGCAGAGATCAGATGTGATTATGAATTGATGTTGTTTAACTTCTATGTTGTGTTATATTGAAGTCGGGTTGAGGAACGGATGTCGTATCAGTTTTTTATGAATTTCCAGCAATTATTTCGAAAGCTCTATCTTATGTTATGTGGGTTTTGAGTAATATACAGCTGGTATATGATGTATATGGTGATAGACTTGGCATAGTTGAGTTCGGATTGCCGAATTATGCCGATATGCCGTCGAACTTTTGATTTGAAGTTATTTTGCTTGCTTATATGTGAGCTGCCATTGACATGGATTAGAACTGATATTTCCTTGGCAATTATGCTGTGATTTCAGTTTATAAACAGGGGACATCAACTCGGAAATTCCGACTTCAAGACCGGTAGAAGAAAGAAGAAGGTTTGTAGTATTTTGCCTTGAAGTTGGGCTATAACTTGAGCAGAATTTTAATATAAGATGGTGTGGTTATTTATTCAGATTTGGATAGCTTTGAAGACACCTTGAAACCTCACAATCGAAAGGTAAAAGCGGACTATTATTTGAATGGAATTACAACTCGAGATGGTTTGTATCGAGTTCCTTAAATCACATACTTATTTGTTTATTCGCTCTTATGTGAATCATTGAATGAATTTATGATGTTAATGGATGCTATATTGATGTTATATGTGCATTCATCTTGTGAGACTTATTTCTTGAATTTTGAAATGAACGGAAACATTCGATTAGACGATTTGAGGAACTATATATGTATGGCCTAGGTGGTTGAGTTAGCCTAGCGTCTGATTTGTATATATAGTGGCTTCAAAGTCTAGAGAAGTAAGGTAAGTAGCCCCACCTCGATCGGGAGAGTCGGTGGTTTAGCTACGATATCTTCTTCTCAGGATCCCAACTGATGAAATGAGAAAATTCTTTAGCGAACCCTGTTTTAAAGCATGCATTGTATTTTATTTTATATCATGAGTTTGATATATATAATTTGATATGCATGTTAGTTGCTTTTACTAGGAAAATATGTTTCTCACCGGAGTTATCCGGCTATTGTTGTGTTGTATTTGTCATGGCAATAGGCGGGAGTGGAACAGGGCAGAAGCGAGCTTGAAGAACAGAGAATGAGGGATTAGCGTGATGATCCGGTATAGATGTTGAGTTGCTGCCACTTGTTTGATAAGATCAAGAGCTATGTTGTATAGTTATTAGACTTGAATCTTGTCTACTTTACAATATAAGTTGATCCTATGTTAGAGTTGAAATTGTACACTTGATAGACTTGAGTTTATTTCTAGAGTGTTTACTACTTGAATATAGAATTATACTTGATCTTTTAATCACATTGGAACTAGATGTGTTACTTTGGTATTGAGATGTTAATGTATATGTTGTTGCCTTGTTAATGTTTCTTAGAATATGGTGATGTGTTTTTGGACTTGATTCAACATGTCTAGAACTTGATCTTTATTTTTGTGCATGTTTTTGTATCAAAGAATCAAGTTGGGAAGCAATTTTTAGAACAAGAATGAGCTGCAATTCTTGGGCAAGAATCTGCCCAGGGCAGCGCCCGAGCTGCAGAAAACAGCAGCCCGAGCGCACCCCAGGGCAGAGGGTTCTGTTTTGAAGCAAACAGGGCGCGCCCGAGCGGCGCTTTTCAGCCGCTCGAGCGCGGCCCAAGTTTAAAAAAAAAATATCTTTGCAGCTTCGGATGCTTGTTGATTGCTTATATTTAATTCATGATCTTGGATTAATTTTATGATTTGAGAGATTAAGAACCGGGTCGTCACATTTGTGAATAACGGAAAGACTTTGATTTTGAAGGAATTAGGATAAATCTTGTAAAAATGATAATCATTGATGAGCTGCCATTTAGAATTGTGGATGGTGAAGGATTTAAATTGTTTTGTGAAGCTATGGAACCAAGATTTGAAGTACCATCTAGGCATACTATTGCCAGAGATTGCATGAAAGTTTTTATCGATGAAAAAAGAAATTGAAAAGGATTTTGAAAACCCAAAGAGTATGCTTGACTACTGATACATTGACATCAATACAAAATTTGAATTACATGTGTCTCACTACACATTGGATATCTAGTGATTGGAAATTGAAAAAGAGAATAATAAACTTTTGCATCGTTGAGAATCATAAGGGAGAAACAATTGCGAAACAGATTGAAGAATGCTTGATTCATTTGGGTATTGATAAAGTTTTTACAATTACCGTGGACAATGCTACCTCGAATGATAAAGAAATTAATCACTTGAAAAGGAAATGCAAATGGAAAGATACTATCTTAAATAATGATTATATGTGTAGTACCTAAAATCCAATCTACTAATTCGCATATATTAAATTAAATAAATATTATGGTTATTATTTTTAAGTTTAATTGATTTAAATTCTTTATTTGAATTATGTTTTAATAAAATATTAATTATTTATTCAAATGATTTTATTGTGCAAGTTAATCGTTTTAAAGATTTTAAAGATTTAAAATTTGTTTATTTAAATGATTTTTAAACGTTTAAGATTTACCTATTTAAATTATTTGAATTGTCCAGTTTATTTATTTAAAATAATTTAAGTTTATCCATTAGTTATTTAAATTATTTTAAATGTCTAGATTATTTATTTAAAATCTTTTATCTGTCCAAATTATTTTAAGGTCTTTACTTATGCTCGTGTATTTATTTAAATGACTTTTAATCGTTCGTCAAGTTTGTTTAAATTATTTTAATCGCATTGTTATTATTTAAATTTTTATTATATCGATGTGACATCAAAATATTTATGTATTCATTTTTATTTCTTGGAGTTAGTTGCTTTATAATTCCTTTAAAGTTTAAGTTGCTCAAATATTTAAGTTATTTATTTTGATGATTCTTGAGTTCAGTGACTTCATGTTCCGGCATACGGCGACGGAGGATTTCGACGATAAATTCCAAGATTTTATTTCAAGAGTTATAAGTTGAGAGAAATGAGGAAGTTAGATGAAAGTTTGATTTTAGAAGTTTTCGGGTGTCAAAAATTATTTTTATCGCGTTCTTGAGCTTATTCTTTAAATTTTTTAAAAGTTAGAATTTTTTTAAACCCGGATTAGTAAAACCCAATTTAATACTTTAATTTGGGGTTTTTAAACTTAGGTATTTTATAAGTGTAAGTTTAGCAAACAAAAATTGTAGTATTTTGAGTTGTACTTTTAAAGCAACACACACCTACTTTTGCATACTTACACCTATAGATACACACACATTGACACCTAACACTCAACTTATATCACAAAACAAAACAAAACTTAAACCCTAGCACACAACACATCAATGAGCCGCCTCTTTTCTTTTCATTTCCTCTCATTTATTCTCCAAGCTTTGGCCGCCGCCTTTTCTTGCAAATTCCGGCCGCCGCCGTCCTCCTCCCACCGCCGTCGTTGCCGAAAGTCCGCCATGGAAGGTCACCTCTAGCTGCTGGACGAGTTTCAGCTTGTGTTCATCTCATTTCTTTAGGTTTTTGGTTTAGCAAGACAAGTATAGCTTTTCTTTGGCCCCAAGCTAGCTATTTATTCTTTTGTGCTATTGCCCTTGATTATTTTCGAAATGCTCATGATTTTTGGCAAGTTAGGATCGGTTTTTACAAATTTCAGCAAGGTTTTATGAGTAAATTCGAGCTATGATTATGGTTTGAAGTTTAAAGAGTTGTATGATGAATTTTGATATGAGATATGAAGAGTTTTGAATGTATATTGATTTTTCATAAATTTCAGAAGTAATTCATGCCAAAATTCGAGATTTACAAGGTGTGCTGATTGTGTTTGAAGTTGCGTTATGAGGAATTTTTGAATGCCAATGGTCCTTTTGATTGCTCAAGTGTTTATTGCATTTTTGTTGAGTGATTTTGGCATTTTCGAAAATGAGGCTTGTTGCGTGGTTAGGGGCTGCCCTAGTGCTTGTATTAAGTCCCTAAGGATGGTATAAAGTGGTTTTATGGGCTGGAAAGGGTTGGAGACAAGGGAAAAAGGGTGAAAGTGTAGGTGAAGTTGGTTGATTAAGCTTTTGCATGTGGGCTGTTGGATTTTTGGGCAGGGGAGCTTTCATACCAGGTCTGGTCGAGTTGAGGCTTAGTACAAGGTCGAGTTTAAGGTGTTTTGGTCGTGT
Source organism: Henckelia pumila (assembly GCF_033568475.1). Classification (NCBI taxonomy): domain Eukaryota; kingdom Viridiplantae; phylum Streptophyta; class Magnoliopsida; order Lamiales; family Gesneriaceae; genus Henckelia; species Henckelia pumila. The sequence goes on from NC_133120.1 coordinate 145,509,149, forward strand.
CGGTTCAAATTGGGCTCGATTCGGTTAAGTTTCGGATAGGATAAGGGTCTTTTAATTTAGAGGGTTGGAGCAGAATTTTTAAGTGCAATGTGTGAGCTGTTGGATAGTTGATTAAACTGAACGTTTTGACCAACTATGGATGGTGAGGGCTGTTCCTAAGTCAAGTTTAGGATGTTGTGGTCGTGTCGGTTCAATTTAGGAGCAAATAGAGTTAGTTTTGGTCAAGTTAAGAATTTCTCAAGTCGGGGTGTCTAGTGCAGAATTTTGATAAGTTTAAGGGCTGCCCGGAAATCCGTTTTGATCGGTTTGCTCGGTTCGTCTTTGGAGGTCATAACCTAGTCCTTGGGTTAGTTTGAAATGTGTGGAGAGTGTCGGTTCAAGCGCGATTTAATTTGGTTAAGGTAAGATCAAGTTAAGGGCATTTTGATTTGATTTCTCGGGTTAAGACACGTTGAGGAAAAATAGAGTCTAAGTTGGGCAACCAACTTAGGGGCCGCCACTTACCCACCTAACATCCTCATTTTGAGTTGAGTTTTCATTCCCTAAAGTTGCATTTTCGTGTGTGTGAGTTTTGCCTTCGAGTTGAGTAAAGTTTAAGCAAGTTTAAGCATTTCTTTTGCATCTCAAGTAAAATTAAAGTTTCAAGTCAAGTAAGTAAAAAGTTTTGAATAAAGTGAGTTGATTTATGACACAGAGGGGTTTGGAGGAGTTGGGAGAAATCCTAATTTCCCTTGCCAACAGAGGGGTTTGGTGGAGTTGGGAGAAATCCTGATTTTCCTTGCCAACAGAGGGGTTTGGAGGAGTTGGGAGAATTCCTGATTTTCCTTACCAACTAAGGGGCAATGTGGCGTCGGGAGTAATCTCAGTGTCCTTGCTGGCATAGTATACTGCAGCCATGATCGATCAAAATCAAAGAAAACGTCATAATCAATGAGCTAAATTCACAGAAAAGAAAAGTAAAGTTTAAGAAAGTTCCAAGTTCATAGTGTGAGTTCATTGCATACATTTAGTCTCATTCTCTTTTATCATACAACTTCTCAGTTCAAGTTTTAAAGTATTATATGTACATTACTTTAAGTATTGTCGCAGTTATTTTTAACCCTTGTTATTACAAAATTTATACTTGTTGAGTCATTAGACTCACTATGCTTGCTTGGTGCAGGTTAGATTATCGTTGAGATCGAGGGGCAGGACCATCGAGTGGACTACGATGCGGGCACGGCACATCCCTCCGACCTATGCTAGACTTCCGCAAAAGTTTACTTTAATTCTTTAAAGTCTTTCATTTTTGTTGATTGGATAAATGTAAGCTTGATGATTTATAGAATTGTTTGTGGGCATGTAAAAGTCAAATTGTTGGAACTTTTGGATGTTGTATTTTCGAAAGATTATGATTATTGTATTTTTTTTTCCTTCTTAGCGTCTATTCTATTTTTGAACTGCTGAGTTGAGACAGATGAGATTTTGTATTTTCAAACAAGTCATGACAAAATTTTTAAAAATCCGTATTTTTTTATTAATTAATTTAAAACAGAGGTTAGGGTCGTTTCAATATGCATGTAAGATGTTGTGCTCATATTGTTAATTTGATTGTGAAAGAGGGATTGGAAGAGAAAAATGAAGTAATTATGAGGATTAGAAATGCTGTTAAATATGTAAGATCATCTCCAGCAATGCTAAAGACTTTCAAGAGGTGCGTGGAAAAAGAAAAAATTGATTGTAAGAGTCTTGTTTGTTTAGATGTTGAAACATGGTGGAATTCAACTTATATGATGCTTGAGGATGCTGAGAAATTTGAAAAGGCTTTTGCAAGATTGGGAGATGAAGATCAAAACTACATGAACTACATTGATTGTTATGAACTGAATCAAGATGAGAATATGGATGGGAAAAAAAAAATATAAAGGGAATGTAATTGGTCCTCCAGTGGAGATTGATTGAATTGTTGCTAGAAACTTTGTCAAGTTTCTGAAAATTTTCTATCATGTGACTTTAAAGTTATTTGGTTCATCATATATCACTTCAAATATTTTTTTCCGTGAGCTTGAAACTGTGCATGTTGGTCTGTCCAATATGATTAATAAGGGAGGTTATCATATGACTTCTCTGACAATTCGAATGAAAGAGAAACTTAATAAGTATTGGGGAAGTATTGATAAAATCAATTGTTGTTTGTTTCTATTGTTTTGGATCCAAGATATAAGTTGAAGTATGCTAATTTTGTCCTTTCAATAATTTATGAGAAAGATGGTCGTTTTAGTATGAAAATGGTAGATAAGATAGAAGAAATGTTAAATTTGTTGTACAAGCAGTATGCAAGCTCAAATTATCAGCAAGGTGGCAAAGATGGAAATACTCAATGCTATAACTATATGTTGGACAATGAAAAAGATGACATAAGTGAGCTACTAGAATCTCAATTTGCTAAGCATTTTGGAAGAAGAGCAATGTGTTGAGAGTAAATCTGAATTAGCAATGTATATACTTGATGGGTGTGAAAAGTCAAGTAAAGATTTTGATATTTTGAATTGGTGGAAGGTGAACATTCCAAAATATACAGTTCTTTCTAATATTGCAAGGGATGTGCTAGCTATGCCAGTGTATGCAATTGCTTCAGAATCCGCTTTTTTTTTTAATACAAGTGGTCGTGTGATTGATCCATTTAGGAGTTCTTTATCTCCAAAAATGGTAGATGCTCTTATATACAGTCAAGATTGGCTACATGACACAACTTCTTTAGCTGATCTTCGCACAAAAATAGAGGATGATTCCGAATTATTTGAAAAACTACAACAAGGTGAGTGTTTTATGTTTTTATTTTTATTTTTCAAGTAACTGTTTTATTACCAATGTTTTATTTATTTTTAGAATTGGAAGGATCGAGTAGTTGTGAAACATAAGAAGATGATTGATTTGAAAGAAGCATTAGGTAAAATTTCTTAAATTTATTGTTAATAGGCAATATACATTATTATTTTACTTTAATTATGCTTATATTTTTATTACTTATACAGTTGGATGTTTTGATTCTTTTCTCCAGCAGATGAAGGAGTTTTAGAGCAAGATCACATATCTAGTAATTAAAGTTTGAAAGTGACAAATGATGGGGATGTTTCGAACTAACTTTGTAATTTTTTTTGAGGAAATACTATGTTCAATGTTCATTTGTTATGGTTGCATGGTTAAATAGAAAGACCATATGAAGGGTCCGAGGCTTGATAAAAAAAACAGCAAACCGATCGCAACCGCAAAAAACCGCCAAAACGATTTTACATATAAAACCGTAAGTAAAAAATATATATATAACCGAACCAAAATTGGCAATTCGGTTTTAATTTTTTCTAAAAACCACCAAATCGCACCGTGATCACCCCTAATGCTTAGATCGGACGCTCCGAAGGATTAGATCGGATGCTCCAATCATATTACGTAAGCAGTGACGTCACAGCCAGGACACATGTTTGGAGGGGGTTGACTGGGGAGTTCGAACGGTCTGATCTTGGGGTTTGGAGGGTCCAAACTGCGCCTATAAATAGAGGCCGAATTCCTCATTCAGAACTCGCACCTTCCTCTCTTTTCTCTACAATTCTAGTAGTCTTTTCGACTTTTAGGGGTTTCTAGGCGTCCTACTAAAGGGCCGGTAGTAGCGAAGAACTACGAAGTAGTAGCGGAGCTGTGCCTAAGTTTTGAGGCAGCCACCATCAGTGGGCTGACGACAGACGCAAGTATAACTTTGGATCCCTATAGAGATTAGAGAGTATATGATATCTTAGTGAAGGATTTAGAGCACATTAAGTGATATAGTGATTATTACTTATAGGCATGGATTTTGAGTACTGGACTGCAAGAGTTGCTAGGTTTCTTGGGTTTTCTCAATAAAGGTACATATGTATTATCCGAGATACCAGGTTGAATATACATGTATTATGTTTGCATGTTTTGTGTGGCATTATTATGTGCATTGATATTATGTGGCATGCATGTACACGTTGAGCTTTATGCATTGATTTGCATAGCCTATAGTAGGGGTTGCACAGCCCCGTATTTTAGTGGATGGATTTTCATGGATTTGGATCCGATTATATCCACGAGTTTTTATGGTATGGGAGTCATCTCCTGATGCGATGGTACAACGTGCTACATACCATGCCGCCTTGACTGAGCAGTATTATGGATAGGTTTTCCAGTACCCTTCATATTGCATGTGCATGCATGGTATATGTATATTCGTAATTCTGTACTGAGCGTTTATGCTCACGTACAAGTGTTTTGTATTGGAAACCCTATTCAATGGGGCAGGACTTAGGTTGGATGGACCCGGTGGCAGTAGTCGTTGGGCTGCAGTGGTTGCGTGGTGATCGTATTTCCGTTCAGGTTGTTAGATTGGACTTTTAGTACCTTCCATTAGATGGGGTTGTATAATATTTTATTTAGCCCGATTGTTCTTCTGGTGTATGTTGTATTTATGGTTTTAAGTTTCCACTAGAGTTTTGTTAATTTCAAGTTAAGACTTAATTATATGCTTAATATCTGATTAGTTAGTGATTCCGATTTGGGTCACTACATTTATTCGAATCAGAACATGCATTAATTTTTGAATCTAGTAAACCATTTTGGGATAACCTCTATTACCTTTGAGCAAATGGCCGATTACGATGAGAGTCATGGGAGTGGTGGTGGACGTTGGGGCGACGATGACGATCGCGAGCATTGTCGGGACCACCATCATCGTCGTGATGATCGCAGAAGTTTCAGTATGCATATTTTTATGCAGATGGGTCCTAATCCATTGGTTGGAGGATAATCACCGGAGGATACGGAGAATTGGCTGGAACTCATGAAGGTTTGCTTTCGTGAATTTCGGTGCACTGAGGAGCAAAAAAATGGAGACTCTTGACTTTCTTGTAGAGGGGAGTGCGTGGAAGTGGTGGAAGTCCACATCTTCACCTTTTGTTGTTGCGCGAGGCACCGCTACTTGGACAAATTTCCACACAGCTTTCCAGATGCTGTATTTTTCTCCTACACTTCGACAGGCGAAGGCCAGTAAGTTGCTGAGTTTACGTCAGGACACGATGACTATTGACGAGTATCAGCAGAATTTTTTTGAGCTATTGTCGTGTTGTCCAGAGATCTCTTCCAATACTGAGATGAAGTATAATTTGTTCCTCCAGGGTCTCAATCCAAAAATTCATGATCGTGTTGCGGTTGGTGATGACATGACGTACGAGGTTTTGGTGAGCCGATGTCATCAAGCAGAGGACAGTCTTCGGCGTAACAGGTCCTTTCTCTATTCTTCTAGACCCGCTAGTTCTTTGGGCCCGAAAGCTCAATATTTCAAGAAACAGGGTGTGTCTTCTTCTTCTTCTGGCTCCGGTTCACGTGGAGTTCACCAATTTGGGAAAAAGAAAGGTCAGGGACAGTGTGCTAATTGTGGAGGCCATCACCCAACTGAGAAAAATTTCAGGTCAGGGGCTTGCTTTCGATATGGTGAAATTGTACACATGAAGAGGGATTGCCCCTAGGCTACTGGAGGATCAACGTCTGGCTCTGGTTCTCACCCTTCCGTTCCTCAAAGGTCACAGGGACAGTCTATGGAAGCACCAATCATAGACCTCGTATTTTCGAACAGCTGTTTTCTCTTAGTCAGGATCAGATCCAGCAGGAGTACGAGGAGGTTATTGAAGGTACATTTCTTATGTGTGGTATTCTTGCATTCGTTCTCATTGATACCGGTGCATCACATTCTTTCATTTCTGCACGGTATGTTAAGCGTCATAGATTACCGTACGTGTCTCTTGATGTAGTAGTTTCTATATCTACCCCAACTGGTCATTATGCTCTGGCTAAGCGATTAGTTTTGGGTTGTTCCTTTGTATTCGAGGGCTTTGAGTTAGCAGCGAATCTTATGATCTTAGCGATGGAAGATTTTGATTGTATCTTGGGTACAGATCTTCTGAAGAGCTACTATGGATTGCTATCAAAAGATAGTGCAGTTTTTTCCAGTGGGAGGCGATCCCTGTTTTTTCTATGGTGAGGGAGCGTGACCCCCTATTCCTTTGGTGTCAGCTTTGAGAGCTCGCCGGGATTTGGAGACAGGTGGGGAAGGCTACCTCATTTATGCTATAGATGCATCCACGGGGGTTAGATCTATCGAGTAATTGCCAGTTGTTTGCGATTACCCAGATGTTTTTCCAGATGATATCCCAGGTTTTCCTCTAGTTCGAGAAGTTGAGTTCGAGATTGAACTCATGTCGAGGACGACACCAATTTCTCGCGCACCGTATCGTCTGGCTCCATCAAAGATGAGAGATTTACAGCAGAAGCTACAGGATTTGTTAGATAAAGGATACATTCGTCTAAGCGTTTCACTCTAGGGAGCGCCAGTGTTGTTCGTCAAGAAGAAAGATGGTTCCATGCGTCTTTGTAAAGATTACAGGTAGTTGAACCGAGTGACGATCAAGAACAAGTATCCTCTACCGCGCATTGATGATCTATTTGATCAGCTACAGGATACTTCAGTGTATTCTAAAATTGATCTAAGGTCAAGATATCACCAGCTGCGAGTTCGTGATGAGGATATTTTTAAGACTGCATTTCGTACGAGGTATGATCACTATGAGTTCTTAGTAATGTCTTTCGGCTTGACGAACGCACCTGCAGTGTTCATGGATCTGATGAACAGAGTTTTTTGGGATTATTTGGATAGGTTCGTTGTGGTATTCATTGACAACATTCTGGTTTATTCTCGCAGCCTGAAGGAGCACACTCAACACTTAAGACTTGTACTGCATGTTCTTCGAGAGAGGCAATTGTATGCCAAGTTTAGCAAGTGAGAGTTCTGGATTGATCGAGTAGTATTTCTTGGTCATGTCATTTCTCGAGATGGTGTTGCAGTGGATCCAAGCAAGACAGAAGCTATTTTGAATTGGTCGTGTCTGACAATAGCCTCAGAGATTCGTAGTTTCTTGGGACTAGCAGGATACTACAGGTGATTCATTGAAAATTTCTCACGGATTGCTCGACCTTTGACACAGCTGACGAGGAAAGATGTTCCGTTCGTCTGGTCGGCAGAGTGTGAGCAGATTTTTGATGAGTTGAGGGGACGTCTGACCAGTGCACCTGCACTTTCTTTGCCTTCTGGATCCGATGGTTATGTAGTCTACACCGATGCATCTCTCCAGGGCTTGGGATGTGTGTTGACACAGAATGAGCATGTGATTTTCTATGCGTCCCTACAGTTGAAGACCCATGAAGGGAATTATCCCGTTCATGAATTAGAGCTTGCAATGATTGTTTTCGCACTCAAGATCTAGTGGCATTACCTGTACGGTGAACGTTTTGAGATCTATTCTGACCACAAGAGCTTAAAGTATTTGTTTACTAAGGCTGAGTTAAACATGAGACAACACCGTTGGATGGATCTTCTCAAGGACTACGATTGTGAAATCAAGTATTATCTGGGTTCCGCTAACCTATCCGCAGATGTGCTCAGCCGTAAGGTATGTGTCAGTTCCATCCATACTAGTGTTGTGTCTAGCACCATTTTGGAATGGTGTTCGTTGGGTTTTAATTTTCACCACAAGATAGAGCAACAGGGGATTCGAGTATTTTCAGTGTTAGCTGAGCCAACGTTATTTGCTCGTATCCAGGAGATCCAAATTTCTGACCCGAAGATGCAAAAGTTAGCTAGGCTTGCTCAGGGTGACAATACATCTGGTTTCCATTTTCAGTCTGATGAATTGTTGTGTTTTTCTGGTAGAGCAGTTGTGCCTAATGATTCATCTTTACAGGAAGAAATTTTATCTCAATCTCATCGTATTAGGTTCACCGTACACCCAGGTAGTGCTAAGATGTACAAGGATCTACGTACGAGATTCTGGTGAAAAGAGATGAAACATATTGTTTACCAGTATGTTTCCCGTTGCCTTGTGTGCCAACAGGTGAAGGCGGAGCATCGTCGACCAGGCGGTCTGATGCTTAGTTTGGAAATTCTAGAGTGGAAGTGAGAGCATGTGACAATGGATTTTGTCACTCACTTTACGATGTATTCTAGACAGTGTGATGCCATTTGGGTAGTAGTGGACATGTTGTCCAAGTCTGCACATTTCCTCCCATACAATCGCGAGTTCAGTTTTGATCGCATGGCAAGATTGTACATTCAAGAGATTGTGTGTTTGCATGGAGTGCCGTTGAGCATTGTCAATGATAGAGATCCGAGGTTCACCTCACGTTTTTGGGGTAATTTCCAGCGAGCCTTGGGTACTACCTTGAGTCTTAGCACAGCGTTTCATCCAAAGACTGATGGTCAGTCCGAGAGGACTATTCGGACATTGGAGGACATATTGAGGACTTCAGTGATGGACTTTAGATTATCATGGCAGGAACATTTGCCGATGATATAGTTCGCATATAACAATAGATACCATCGAAACATTGGCATGGCACCGTTTGAGGCTCTTTATGGTCGCCATTGTCGAACAGCCTTATTCTGGGATGAAATAGGGGAGAGACAAGTTGAGGGATCGGAGTTGATTCAGAAGATTGTGGATAAGGTTGAATTGATCAAGAAGAGGATCAAGACTGCACAGGATAGACAGGCCAGTTATGCCAACACCAAGCGCAGACCTTTGCATTTTGAGACAAGGGAACATGCCTTCTTGCGAGTTTCACCTTTCAGGAAGGTGATGAGGTTTGGTCTCAACGAAAAGCAAGCTCCGAGATTCATTGGTCCGTTCAAGATCTTGGAGAAAGTCGGGGATGTGGCCTATCATTTGGCGTTACCGCCGTATCTATCTGGTTTACCGTCGTATCTATCCGGTATTCATAAAGTGTTCCACGTGTCACTACTTCGTCAGTACATGGCAGATGAGTCGCACATTCTGCATCCGACGGAGGTTCAACTGGATCCTGATTTTTCATATGTGGAGAGACCACTCAGAATTCTTCACAGGAAAGAAAAATTGCTTTGAAATAAGCGCATCCCTCTAGTCATGGTTTAGTGGTAGCGTCGAGGTACCGAGGAAGCTACTTGGGAGCTCGAGAGTCGCATGCATCCTGAACATCCAGAGTTTTTTTGATTATATTTTATTTCCGCAGTTAAGTTGTAATTGTAACTGCAATATTGTAATAAGATGTTTCAGCATTGTGTTATGTTATCCTATTTTTATTTCAAGGACGAAATTTTTTAAGTGAAGGAGAATGTAGTAACCAGTCACCAAATTAAGTTAGTCAAGCGTCTAATTATGATTAATTAGCTAAAACATGGTTATAGGATCCTCGAATGGGTTTAAGAGTTGGGAAACAAATTCAGAAGGATTGGTAAGGGCCTAGAAGAGTTTTGGATTTCGGGTAGTTCGGATGGTCCGAACCAAGTTCGGACGCTCCGAACAGATCGGAGCCTTTGGGTCAAAGTTTGGAGGCCCCGTGCAAATCGGACGCTCCAAAGATAGATCGGACGATCCGATCTCACCCAGATAAGTGGATATTGATTTGATTGGACATGATGCTAAGATCGAACGCTCCAAAGGCTTAGATCGGATGCTCGGATCATATTACGTAAGCAGTGACGTCATAGCCAGGAAACGTGTTCGGAGGGGGTTGACTGGGGAGTTCGGATGGTCCGATCTCGGGGTTCGGACGATCTGAACTGCTCCTATAAAAAGAGGACAAATGCCTCATTCAGAACTCGCACCTTTCTCTCTTTTCTCTTCAATTCTAGTAGTCTTTTTGACTTTTAGGGGTTTCTAGGCATTCTACTGAAGGGCGGTGTAGTGACCCGCACCGTGATCACCTACTAATCAGAAGCTTAAACATGCATTTAACTTAATCAAATAAAATATCAGAAATAACAGCGAAAACTTAAACAATAATAAAAATATTGTTTACAATCATATCGGAAAAAAAACCAGTGTATTAACCCAAATACAACTGAAACAAAAGCTTAGACAATAACCCTGCTGGTCCTCCATCGCCTAAGATCTCCTGGAACCACCCGCATTGTCCAGCCGCAGACCTGCCCCATGGAATAGGGTGTCCAAATACAACAAAGTACGGGACGTGAGCATGATAAGCTCAGTACGAGAGTATGAGTATACGGTGTTATGTGTGCATGTATGCAAGTGAACTGGGTACCAAGACTCTCAGGTCAAGAAGCAAGCTCATAGACCGGGCCCAGAGCATATAGCACGCTGCGCCGTCGCATCAGGAGGTGGCTTATATACCCAGTGGATAATGGTGACCTGATACTAGTACATGTGTCCAACCATAAGGTGACCTGACACAATACTTACGTATCCAACCATCCACAAACTCGTAGGGTGAGCGCCCTACTACATGATACCTCTAAGGTAAAAGCTCAATATGATCATGTATGCAACATACAGTCATGACATGCTGTATATATAAAGGCATATAAAACATGCAATCACATAATCCATGCAAACACATAATACATGCATACTCAATCTGGATATCTCGAATCATACTTCCGTACCTCATACACTAGGCAAGCTAGACCAGCACTATGTCCAAGCCTACAATCCGCACTACAATGCAAAGTACTCATGCATTACCACTTTATTCTAGAAGCCTTAACTACGCTATAACATACTCCCTATTTACTATAAGGAGCCAGAGTTATACATGCGTCCGTCGCCAGCCCACTGATAACGATTGCCCTAGAACTTGGGCACCACTCCACCGTAACCCTGGAGTGCCTCGCCAACCTCTGGACCAAGCCTATGAAGGCCGGAAACACCCCAAAAAGCTCCTAGAATGCTCTAAAATCGAGAGAGAAAGAATATGATTTGGTGTGAAAAATGAGGCTCTCGGATGGCCTATTTATAGGCCACGATCGGAAGCTCCGATTGTAGGATCGGAAGCTCCGATCGGTGCATGTTTGCTACGTTTTGGACGGCCGAGATCGGAAGCTCCGATCGCAGGATCGGAAGCTCCGATCTCCTGCATCTGGCCACGTGTTTAAATCTCCTTGACACCTATTTCTGGTTGAGATCAGAAGCTCCGATCTTCGGATCGGAAGCTCCGACCTGCCCGGAAGCTCCGAACTGTTTCTCATGTTTCCGAACTGGTTTTGGGCCCCCAAGACCCCCGGGACCTACCCCACCATTTTTGGACGTTCTGGATCTGATTTTCCACTTATTTTTACCAAATAAGAACTCATTAAACATGTTTTGACACTTTTAAAATTATATGTCATTTTTTAACATGTTTAAAATCACTTAATCTTGTAAAATGGAACCGGGCTACTACATTCTCCCCCTACTTAAGATATTTTGTCCTCGAACAATCTTAAGTACTGAATGCAGTAAAACACTGAATAAACATCTTTTATTCAAACTGATTCATTTTACAAGTTACAATATGAAAATACAACAATTCAAAATAACTCTGGATAATCTGTACGCATACGACTCTCAAGTTCCCAAGTGGCCTCCTCAGTGCCTCGACGCTGCCACTGAACTAGAACAAGAGGAATGTTCTTGTTGCATAACACCTTATCCTTATGACCTATGATACGCAAAGGTTTCTCCACGTATGTCAAATCCGAGTCCAACTGTACCTCAGATGGCTGTAAGATATGAGACTCATCCGCCACATACCGTCGTAACAGTGAAACATGGAACATGTCATGGATTTTTAACAAATACGGTGGTAACGCCAACCTGTAAGCCAGATCTCCAACACTTTCCAGAATTTCAAATGGACCAATGAACTTAGGATATAGCTTACCTTTGTGACCGAATCTAAAAATCCTGCGAAATGGTGAGACTTTCAGGAATACTTTCTCACCCACCTCAAACTGTAAAGGTCTACGCTTGACATTCGCATAACTAGCTTGTCGATCCTGCGCAACCTTAATTCTCTTCTTGATCTGTCCAACAATATCAACAGCCTGCTGGACTAACTCTGGTCCCTCAACTTGTCGCTCCCCCACTTCCTCCCAGAACAGTGGAGTACGACATCGTCGCCCGTACAACGCCTCAAACGGAGCCATCCCAATACTGCGATGGTAACTGCTGTTGTACGCGAACTCAATCAATGGCAACTGATCTTGCCATGCTGGACCAAAATCCATAGAACATGCTCGCAACATGTCTTCAAGAGTACGAATCGTGCGCTCTGACTGCCCGTCAGTCTCTGGGTGATATGTTGTACTCAAACTAAGAGTAGTACCCATAGCGCGCTGAAGACTCCCCCAGAACCTGGAAGTAAACCTGGGATCTCGATCGCTGATGATGCTCACAGGAACTCCGTGCAATCGAACAATATCCTGGATGTACAGTCGTGCCATCCTATCAAAACTAAAGTCTCGGTTATAAGGAATGAAATGTGCTGACTTGGTGAGTCGGTCCACCACAACCCAGATAGCATCACAATTCCTTGAGCTTACCGGTAAATGGGTCACAAAGTCCATCGTGATCAACTCCCATTTCCACTCAGGAATAGGTAAACTATGAAGCAACCCTCCAGGTCGTCGGTGCTCTGCCTTGACCTGCTGACACACCAAACATCTAGAAACATATAGATACACACTCCTTTTCATTCCTTTCCACCAGAACCTGGTACACAAATCCTTGTACATCTTGTTGCTCCCCGGATGAATACTCAATTTAGAACGATGAGCTTGGGATAAAATCTCCTCCCTCAGAGTATCATCCTTCGGAACAAAAATACGGCCAGATAAACAAAGAAAACCATCTGACTGATAATGGAATCCAGACGAAATATCATCCCTGGATAAACAAGCCAAACGTTGGGTCTTCGGATCAGCCATCTGAGCATCTCGAATCCAAGAATACAAAGCAGGCTCAGATAAGATCGCAAACATCTGGATACTCTGCATACCTTTCTTATGCTTGAAGGTATACCCTGAAGAACAACAATCTTTAATTGCACTTGCCACAGAACAAGTTTGTAGTGCGGACAGTCGCACCTTGCGGCTCAAGGCATCAGCAGTGAGATTAGCAGCTCCTGGATGATACTTGATTTCACAGTCATAATCCTTAAGCAAATCCATCCAACGTCTCTGTCTCATGTTCAATTCTGCCTGAGTAAACAAATACTTGAGACTTTTGTGGTCTGTGAAGATCTCAATTCTTTCTCCATAAAGATAATGACGCCAGAACTTCAATGAAAATACAATAGCTGCTAACTCAAGATCATGCACTGGGTAGTTATTTTTGTGAACTTTTAACTGTCTAGAGGCGTATGCAATCACATGCCCATTCTGAGTCAGGACACATCCCAGTCCCTGAAGAGAAGCATCCGTGTACACTACATACCCTCCAGATCCAGACGGCAAAGCCAACACAGGAGCATAAGTCAACCGTCTACGAATTTCACAAAAATTCTCCTCACATTCTGAGGACCACTCAAAATTCACGCCCTTCCGAGTAAGTTGTGTCAAAGGTCGAGCGAGCTGCGAGAAATTCGCGATAAAGCGATGATAATATCCTGCTAGACCCAGAAAACTACGGATCTCAGCTACCGTCGTCGGACGCGACCAGTTCATTACAGCCTCAATCTTGCTCGGATCCACAGAAACTCCATCTCTGGATATAATGTGGCCAAGAAACACCACCCGATCCAGCCAGAACTCACACTTACTCAATTTGGCGTACAACTGTCTATCCCTCAGAGTTTGAAATACCAGCCTCAAATGGTAAGCGTGTTCATTTACATCATGTGAATACACCAAGATATCATCAATAAATACAACGACAAACTTGTCCAGAAATTCTCTGAATACACGATTCATTACATCCATAAATACAGCCGGTGCATTAGTCAACCCAAATGGCATTACTAGGAACTCATAATGCCCATACCTGGTCCTGAATGCTGTCTTGGATATATCTTGATCTCGAACTCGCATCTGATGATATCCAGATCTCAAATCAATCTTCGAGTAGACCAAAGTACCCTGCAATTGATCAAACAGATCATCTATACGAGGCAAAGGATACTTATTCTTGACCGTTACCCTGTTCAACTGGCGATAATCAATGCACAAACGCATAGACCCATCCTTTTTCTTCACGAATAGAACAGGTGCTCCCCAAGGAGAAACACTTGGACGAATATAACCCTTGTCCAACAGATCCTGAAGCTGCTGCTTCAACTCATGCATCTCTGATGGAGCCAGATGATACGGTGCTCGAGAAATAGGCGAAGTCCCTGGCATCAGATCTATACCGAACTCAACTTCGCGTACTGGAGGAATTCCTGGAATTTTTTCTGGAAATACATCTGGGAATTCGTTCACAACAGGAATAGCTTCTATACCAATACTTCCAGCGAATGTATCAACTGCATAGATGAGGTAGCCTTCCGCACCAGATTCCAAAGCTCGACAAGCTTTCAAAGCTGATACCAAAGGCATCTGAGGTCGCGCTCCCTCACCGTAAAAGAACCAGCTATCATTGCCAACCGGATGAAATTTTACCAATCTCTGGTAACAATCCACTGAAGCTCGGTATGTAGTTAACACATCAATTCCCAAAATGCAATCGAAATCCTCCATTGCTAATATCATGAGATTCACCATCAAGACATTCCCTTCGAACTCTAAAGGGCAACCCATCACTAGACGCTTAGCCGACGCAGACTGACCCATCGGGGTAGAAACAACAACCACTGTGTCTAGTGAAATGTATGGAAACTTATATTTCTTAACAAAACGTGCAGATATGAAAGAATGAGATGCACCAGTGTCAATGAGTGCAAAAGCAGGTATATCAAATAACAAGAACGTACCTGCTATAACTTTCTCATTCTCATCCACCGCCTGATCATGTCTCAAGGCGAATACTTGACTGGAAGCATGAGGTTTCAAATTAGAACCCCCTGTCGACTGTCCCTGTGGCCTCTGCTGCACTGAAGCCTGAGAACCAGAACCTGAGCCAGAACTAGCTCCCCCGGCCTGTGGACAATCCTTCTTTAGGTGGCCAATTTCTCCACATCGAAAGCACGCCCCTGAAACCTTCCGGCACCTGTTGGCAGGATGATTCCCGCCACAATGCTTGCAAAGACCTTGATTTTTTCTGCCGAAATGCATCACCTCCCCGGATCCTGAGGAAGAAGAAGTAGAACTAGACTTCTTGAATGACTGAGCACGGGGACCCAAGGAACTTGCGGGTCTAGATGAGTAGAAGGATCTGTTACGGCGGATGTTGTCCTCTGCCTGGTGACATCGGCTCACTAATCCCTTGTAAGTCATGTCATCTCCCACAGCAACTCGGTCATGAATCTCCGGATTAAGACCTTGCAGGAATAGATTATACTTCGCCTCCGTACTATCAGAAATCTGGGGGCAATAGGGCAATAACTCAAAGAACTTCAATTGGTATTCCTCGATCGACATCGATCCTTGCCACAAACCCAGCAACTCACTTGTCTTCGTCTGTCGGAGAGCAGGAGGAAAATACAGCTTATGAAAAGCCGTGCGGAACTCATCCCAGGTAGCAACTCCTCGGGCTGCAATAAAAGGCGCAGAAGTAGAATCCCACCACTTCCGAGCTCGTCCTTCGACCAGGAAATCAAGAGTCTCCATCCGCTGCTCCTCAGTGCATCGGAACTCCCGAAAACAAACTTCCATACGTCGTAGCCAGTTTCCTGCATCCTCCGGTAACTCTCCTCCGACTAAAGGCTTCGGACCCACCTGCATAAACCTATGCATGCTGAAATGCCTGTGATCATCATGGAGATGGTGATGACGGCCCCGACGATGCTCTCGATCGTCCTAATCACCCTAGCGTCCACCTATGCTGCCATGACTACTCTCGTCACCATGACCCGCCATCTACACGATGATTAAAAGTTAATCCCAATTTCAACAATCTAGATCCCAAGATTACTATGCATGCTCTGATACCATAAATGTAGTGACCCGCACCGTGATCACCTACTAATCAGAAGCTTAAACATGCATTTAACTTAATCAAATAAAATATCAGAAATAACAGCGGAAACTTAAACAATAATAAAAATATTGTTTACAACCATATCGAAAAAAAACCAGTGTATTAACCCAAATACAACTGAAACAAAAGCTTAGACAATAACCCTGCTGGTCCTCCATCGCCTAAGCTCTCCTGGAACCACCTGCATCGTCCAGCCGCAGACCTGCCCCATGGAATAGGGTGTCCAAATACAACAAAGTACGGGACGTGAGCATGATAAGCTAAGTACGAGAGTATGAGTATACGGTGTTATGTGTGCATGTATGCAAGTGAACTGGGTACCAAGACTCTCAAGTTAAGAAGCAAGCTCATAGACCGGGCCCAGGGTATATAGCACGCTGCGCCGTCGCATCAGGAGGTGGCTCATATACCCAGTGGATAATGGTGACCTGATACTAGTACATGTGTCCAACCATAAGGTGACCTGACACAAGACTTACGTATCCAACCATCCACAAACTCGTAGGGTGAGCGCCCTACTACATGATACCTCTAAGGTAAAAGCTCAATATGCTCATGTATGCAACATACAGTCATGACATGCTGTATATATAAAGGCATATAAAACATGCAATCACATAATCCATGCAAACACATAATACATGCATACTCAATCTGGATATCTCGAATAATACTTCCGTACCTCATACACTAGGCAAGCTAGACCAGCACTATGTCCAAGCCTACAATCCGCACTACAATGCAAAGTACTCATGCATTACCACTTTATTATAGAAGCCTTAACTACGCTATAGCATACTCCCTATTTACTATAAGGAGCCAGAGCTATACCTACGTCCGTCGCCAGCCCACTGATGACGATTGCCCTAGAACTTGGGCATCACTCCACCGTAACCCTGGAGTGCCTCGCCAACCTCCGGACCAAGCCTAGGAAGGCCGGAAACACCCCAAAAAGCTCCTAGAATGCTCTAAAATTGAGAGAGAAAGAATATGATTTGGTGTGAAAAATGAGGCTCTCGGATGGCCTATTTATAGGCCACGATCGGAAGCTCCGATCGTAGGATCGAAAGCTCCGATCGGTGCATGTTTGCCACGTTTTGGACTGCCGAGATCGGAAGCTCCGATCGCAGGATCGGAAGCTCCGATCTCCTGCATCTGGCCACGTGTTTAAATATCCTTGACACCTGTTTCTGGTTGAGATCGGAAGCTCCTATCTCGGATCGGAAGCTCCGATCTGCCCGGAAGCTCCGAACTGTTTCTCATGTTTCCGAACTGGTTTTGGGCCCCCAAGACCCCCGGGACCTACCCCACCATTTTCGGACGTTCCGGATCTGATTTTCCACTTATTTTTACCAAATAAGGACTCATTAAACATGTTTTGACACTTTAAAAATTATATGTCATTTTCTAACATGTTTAAAATCACTTAATCTTGTAAAATGGAACCGGGCTACTACAGGAGGGTAGTAGCGGAGCTGTGCCTAAGTTTTGAGGCAGTCGCCACCAGTGGGCTGAAGATGGACGCATGTATAACTTTGGATCCCTATAGATATTAGGGAGTATGTAATATGTTAGTTAAGTCCTTTAGAGCACATTAAGTGATATAATGATTATTACTTATAGGCATGGATTTTGAGTACCTGGACTGCTAGAGTTGCTAGAGTGCTTGGGTTTTCTCAAGAAAGGTACGGGCGTAATACCCAAGATATCAGGTTGAATATACATGTATTATGTTTGTATGTTTTGTATGACATTATTATGTGCATTGAAATTATGCGGCATGCATGTACACGTTGAGCTTTATGCCTTGATTTGCATAGCCTATAGTAAGGGTCGCTCAGCATATTTTAGTGGATGGATTTCCATGGATTTGAATCCGGTTATATCCACGAGTTTTTATGGTATGGGAGCCACTTCCTGATGCGACTGCCCACCGTGCTACATAGCATGGCGCCTTGACTGAGCAGTATTCTGGATAGGTTTTCCAGTACCCTTCATATTGCATGTGCATGCATGGTATATGTATATTCCTACTTCTGTACTAAGCATTTATGCTCATGTCCAAGTGTTTTGTATTGGATACCCTATTCAATGGGGCAGGACTTAGGATGGACGGACCCGGTGATAGCGGTCGTTGAGTTGCAGTGGTTGCTTGGTGATCCTATTTCCGTTCAGGTTGTTAGATTGGAATTTTAGTACCTTCTGTTCGATGGGGTTGCATAATATTTTATTTAGCCCGGTTGTTCTGCTGGTGTATATTGTATTTATGGTTTTAAGTTTCCGCTGGAGTTTTGTTAATTTCAATTTAAGACTTAATTGCATGCTTAATATCTTATTAGATAGTGATTCTGGGTTGGGTCACTACACCAACAGATCTATAGTGCAGGCTTTGATAGCTCGTTTGTATGGCGTGGGCAAAAATTGGGTGGAAGAGGTACCTAGTGTTTTGTGGGCTTATCGAACCACGCCTCGCACGGCTACAGAAGAGACTCCATTCAGCATGGTCTATGGTTCAGAAGCAGTTCTGCCTGTGGATATTGGAGGAAAGTTGGCCAGGGTTCAGGGGTAGATGACGGCAATGGGGAGCGTAGGGTTACAAACCTCTATATGATAGAAGAAACCAGAGAACGAGCCCTAATCAGAATGGAAGCCTACAGGGGCCGGATGGTACGAGCATATAATAAGAGAGTCAGGATGCGGAATTTCCAAGTAGGAGACCTCGTGCTGAGGAAAGCCCAACTAGCAGGAGAAGTGGGAAAGTTGGATCCAAAGTGGGAAGGGCCATTCAAGATCATTCAGAGAATTAAGGCGGGATCATATTACTTGGAGGATGACCAGGGCCACCATATTAAGAGGTCTTGTAACATCTACCATCTCAAGAAGTATTTTGCTTAAATATTGTTTTAAATTTTTTGAATATTTTTGTAGCTTGCGGGCATAACTTATTATTTTTTCATCAATAAATACAATTATTTTTGTTCGTCGATTTTGCATAAAGTTGGTCGGTCCCTGACCCTGCCCACCTAAGCCTAAGTGCATGAGACCTTGACATCATAATTTGGCTCGGTCCCTGACCCTGCACACCTAAGCCCAAGTGTATAAGGCCTTGACATCATAATTTGGCTCGGTACCTGTCCCTGCCTACCTAAACCCAAGTGTACGAGGTCTTGGCATCATAATTTGGCTCGGTCCCTAACCTTGCGCGCCTAAGCCCAAGTGTATGATGCCTTGGCATCATAATTTATCTCGGTCCCCAACCTTGCCGTTTAAGCCCAAGCAAAAGGCCTTGGTACCCTAATTTGGCTTGGTCCCTGACCCTGTCCACCTAAGCCCAAGTGTATGAGGCCTTGACATCATAATTTGGCTCGGTCCCCGACCTTGCTGTTTAATCCCAAGTGAAAGGCCTTGACACCCTAATTTGGTTTGGTCCCCGACCTTGCCCCTAAGCCAAATGTATGAGATCTTGCCATCAACATTTGGCTCGGTCCGTAACCCTTCCCACTGCCTGAGGTGGGAAGTAACAATATCAATATTTCAACCCGGCTCATAATGCAGGCACGATAAATAAAAACTTGATTTTTATAACTAGTTTTCTAGAATATTGTTTAAAATTTAAATACCAAACAATGTTAATACAAAGAGCTTCAAAGTTCAGTTATGCTCTGGCCAGCCGTAACAAAAGTGTACAAAATAAAGAAATTCCTAATGGAGTGGCGGTGGCTCTTGCTCCAAGGAGGGGGAAACTGGTTCACCATTAAGGGTTGCGGCCACTTCTGCGTCCTTATTGGACTTTTTAGGGGTGCGGACTTCGGTGTTTTCCACTTCTGCCTCGGCTTTTGGGTAATCAGCCATGATATTATCCGGGATGTCCTTAATGATTTCTTCCATTTCCAGAAATTTCGGTCCCACATCCAAGGGAAGGAACGGGCCCCAGCCACCTGCTTCATGCAGCCCTGGATACCTACTTTCAAGAATTTGAAGGCTTTGGTCCCCAAGATCTCCAAGAAGGATTGGCTCTGGATGAAGGCTTCTTGTCGGATGTTTTCTTCCCCTCGGTAGGCCTTCAGGGCAGCTCGTGCATCCTTTTCCTCGTCTTCGGACCGAGCCAGTTCCCTCCTCAGCCCGACCTCCTTTGCTTGAGCTTTGTCGCATTCCTCGTACATGGAATCAAGAGCCGCTTTGTGCACCTCTCGAAATTCGGCCAGCTCGCGGGTGGCGGACTTAGCCCACCCTTTTTCCTCTGCGGACTCGGCCCATGCTTCCCTAAGTTGCACAGTGGACCTATCTAGGCTACTGTACAACTGCATCAGCCCCTGTACAATATAGTGTTAGCTCAAGTCAGCTAGAGGAGAATATTACCGAGATAGTCTTACCCTGAGGATGTCATTGCTCACACCGAGAGTGCAAGCTCGTAGACGCATAGACACCAAGTGATCCCTTTCAGCGGCTGACCCAATGGAATGCAGGATGTGGAACACAAGTTCCGAGTTTCCTCCTACGAAGATGTTGGAAGAGGCCGTATACTCAGGAGCAAACCGCAGAGGAAAAGGGATCTCCAACTCGAAGGAAGGTCTAACGTCAGCACCTCTGTCTTGGTGCCCTTCGCCCATCTCACCAGCAACATGGGGCACAGTCTCAGGCACGAGATCCTTGTGTTTCATTTTCCGAGGTCGATTCAAAGCAGCAAGGTCAGGAGGAGTGGATATGGATTGAGTAGAGGTCCTGGGTGACAGAGGCTGTGCAACGGACGTATGCATATCTAGATGCGGTAGGGGAGGTGGCTAGGGCATAGTTATAGATCAAGAACTCGTCCCTTTTTCCTTGTCCAGCTTGTGCGCTAGGATTCTCCGGAGGTCCATCTCAGTAGGACCTGCATGAGACAAGGGGTTAAAATAATGATGTGACTACAAACATAAAATGAAGGGGGGGGACTCATATCGGGTCGATCACTCGAGGAAGTATGTGTTTTCGATTCCTCGGATTCCTCGGCTATGCCTGATGGCTCCGCCTGGATCGCACCTCGGGAACTCAACCCATACTTGAATAAAAAGTTCTCATCAAGGTGTGTGGGAGAGTCATATTCTTTTTCCCCAAGCCCGGCTTGACTACGGACATAAAACGGAGATTGTTTATGAGAAGAGGGGAGCTCGGGTTTGCGGAGTAGCCCGGGAAGCCATTGGCAGGGGCAGTTAGGCATTACGGGTATGCGGAGGAAAAAGAAATGTTCTTTCCAACGTTTGTGGGAGGTGGGGACTTTGCTAATGAATTTTCAATTGGGTTGGGCCCCAATTGTGAATACCCCATCTTTGTATCGACATACATAGTAAAAATGGAAGATAGAGGCATTGATTGCTAGGCCGAGGGAGCCGAATAAGATGTATATTGTGGCCATGTGGCGGAAGGAATTAGGTTGGAGTTGGCTAAGGGGAACGCGGTAATGGCGGGCGATATCTTGGTAAAAGGTAGGGATAGGGAATCGAAGCCGTTCTGCAATTGGGCTTTAAAGAACATCAAATACCCGGGGGAGGTCCGTGGGCTCGGTGTTCAGAGGTGGAAATGATGATGTCCCCATATTTGGGAATGACACCGAGATGTCGGAGGAGGGTTTTGTCCTCGGGTTTGCATTTTGAAATTTGCGCGTGATACCACTGACCCCTAAAGGGCATCACGGGAAGATCGCTTGGAATTACGGGGGGAGCTACACTAGGACCGGAGGATTGCCCAGCACTTAGGGCTAGTGCCCGAAGCTTGGACTTGTGTGTGGACTTGTGTTTGGGGGTACCGAGGCAGCGGTAGGCTTTCCCGGTGCCACGGAGAAGTGGTTTGGGCGACGAATGTTCCACCCAGGCCCTCTTTGGATGGGTGAATTCAGGGCTTCTCTCGGGGTCCTCATCCCGAGGCGAGCCCTTCGCATTAGCCCTCGAGGTGGAGGATGTTGGATACGGTGTTCAGATCAATCAGAATTGATACCCGGTGTAGCGGAAGTTTTAAAATTTTATATGGAACGATTCCATATCATGGGTATCAAAACTTTACGATTAAATTGTGCGTGTAAAAATTAAATAACAATTAAATTTTTACCTTGAATCTCGAAACGAGATTATGGACACCAACAGATAACTCTGCTCTTGTTGTATATCCCAGGAACTGATGGACGAACAATTCTTCAATCAGGTCCACGAACAAAATTCGAATCCCTCTGATAGATTGCACTAGAAAATCTATCAGAAGTTTCTACGAAGAGAATTAACGAATATGATCCATTAAACCAGACTGCAAATTCGAAATTCACAGACTGGATTTCTGAGAGAAAAACACAGAGAGGGGGGCGGCCACTCTAGGTCTCAAAACCCTAGTGTTCAAAAATTATGAGACTTGTGTCTAATTTCTGCACTGCAATAACTTATTTATAATGTGGGCTGCTAACAGCTTAGGGCCCATTAGTCATAAGTTAAAGTCTGACAAGCAAAGCCTGCATATTCAGAAATTAATATAAAATTCATCGTGACTCAGATTGATAAACCAATTTCACCAATGTGCACAGAAACCATTTCTGCATCTTTTAAAGTCAAGATAAATTTTCTGAATCCGAATTCAGTGATTTCCAAAAAATGTCCATCCCTATGTCATTTTAGGAAATCTTACTCTTCTACTCTGATATAAGAAGTCCTACTTCTTTGTTCATTAAATTTAACTCTTTAAATTTAACTATCTCAACGGGAATTAGAAATCCATTACTTGTGTGACCCTCAATGGTTCAGGGATACAGCTAGCCGTGGGCTCACAACTCCTTGCGACTCGGAACAACAATTTCCGACTTGCCCATCGAATCATGGTAAGAGCGCCTAGCAACATCGCCCCATGATTCCCTAGGTATCACTGATAGTGCCTGCAAGAACCAATAGATTTTGGTTAGCGTACAGTACGGTCCCTTCATCCATATATCCCGATCGAATCAACAACTATTGGTAAATCGAGAGTCGTTCGAGATTCGATAACTATGCAATGCATCTTGAAGATCAAATAGTGACATCGCATGTGCTACTAAGAAA
Source organism: Henckelia pumila (assembly GCF_033568475.1). Lineage (NCBI taxonomy): Eukaryota > Viridiplantae > Streptophyta > Magnoliopsida > Lamiales > Gesneriaceae > Henckelia > Henckelia pumila. Next base: position 145,532,142 of record NC_133120.1, read on the forward strand.
CCATTTCTTAAAACACATCATGTACTCTGGCCAGAGATTCGTCACACTAATATCTCCCCAGATTGCATAGGATATCCACACTAGCAAGTATGTGGTGAATCCTTGACAACAAAGCATCAACTCCTATATGTGTCGTAACTGTACCCAATCCCGACACCTGATGACCCCAATAGAGTCGGTAAACGAGTCAAAGTACAGTACTAGCATATAGAGTCTCAATGATGTTTCAATTAGTAAGGACTAATGGTGTACAACCAAAACCGCGGACTTTATCCACTCGATAAGTGATAACCACTTGGAAAGTCCGAATAGGGTAGTTCGATCATTCATCATATGAATATCCATTTGCATGCTTTGAACATCTGTATGTTCCATACCAATGAAACGTGGTACTCGGCATCGCAAATGCTAGTCTCAATCTCGAGCGATCCTTATCCTTATTTGCGGACGGCTCAATTGACTAGGAACTGTTTAGAATATACAGTGACTATAAGATGTGTTTCATGATAGCCATCCTCATGTGCTACCACATCTTACATACACTATAGTATATTCAAGGTCTTTATCAAAACAACAATAGTATATCATAATATAACATTATGAAGAAAGATAAAGTCAATGCCATTATAAAAGTGTAAATTATATTAAACAAAAGATTGTTTATACATAGAGTCATAAAAGCCCTTAGCCACAAGTTGGCTCATCGGGCACCCACTCTTTCAGAGGAGGCAGAAGACTCAGACATTAATGAAAAAGAAAGGCGAGAAGGACTTACTGGGGGGGAATTCGAGATGCTAGGCTCTGGAGTGGGCTCGGGATTCCGGGCTCGGGAATCTCTCAAGTGTGCAAGGTAGAATGAAGGTGGAGAGAAGGGGTTTATATAGGAGGCGATGATTCATCGTGGCCATTTATCGCGAGTTGGATGTTGCCCTAGGACAGTTGTCGACTTGGCATTCATTTCCTGTGCACTGCTCCTTCTCTTGTGGCTTTGTGGTTTGCTTGTGGGTTCGGTTCCCAGGCTTTTTACCTCGGGTCAACGAATGTTATTCTAGCCCGACTCGGAGGGGAGGACTTGTGATATATAGACATAGTAGTCCACCTCGGACTAGGATGGGGACCAGGTCGGCCCAAGAGGAGGGTCACCTCGGACCAGGATGGGGTCCAGGTCGGCCCAGGAGAAGGATTACGTCGGACCAGGATGGGGTCCAGGATGACCCAGGAGGAGGGTTACCTCGGATCAAGAAAATGTCTAGACCAGGCCATTTCAAGAAGATAAACAAGTGCCTTGGAAGAGCTAAATTACAGCTCAGGTTCGGTATAGGGGTAAGAGTTACTGCTGGAGGACAGGGGAATGGAGGCGAGATAGTGCCCTTGTTTGTGATCAATGGTTCACTTTGATAAGTGCCATGACTTAGAGGGTTGAGTTGCCCGTAGTGATGAGGGTGAATATAATAGAAGTCGAAGCCCGTGGTAGAGGGACTAGAGGAAGAGGTGAGATGTGTTATAAAATATGGTTTTCTTTATTTAAAGATTTGATATCTTTTGAGATGAGAAATAATTTGAGATAAGAAGAAAATAAGATTTGTATATTGGGGAAAGATAATGTTTTCTATTGGCGGGACTCTCCTAGGGTTCCGAGAATCCTCTATAAATACCAGGTTTGTCTCATAATTGAGGATCATTCTCTCATATACACTATAAGCTCTTCTATTCATTTGAGTTTTCTTCTCCAATAAGCCCTATTCTGATTTAGGTATCGGAGTGGCCATGTCGAAAAACTCTTCCGACGCCCATTCACGAGTTGTTTAGTATGTGCAGAAGGCTGGTTAAAGTGCATATCGAGGTGAACTGGAAAAAGATCTAGCTGGAAGAAGTTGTCACGTCTACCCAACTTTTTCTGATATTAACAAATACGTTTACTCAAATACTTTCTTAATATACTTTAATGGTATAATGTATTTTTTGTTTAGTACCAGATATATAATCCAAAATCTCCTTTTAAGTTTAAATGATTAGATCACTCCTCTTTCCAAAATATTTTAGAACATAAAATTTTCCAAAATATATCTAATAAAATATAACCAAATTGTTTTAAATTTAAATATAAATTATTTACACAAAATTACCTGAAAAAAAATTTTATATATATATATATATATTATTATTATTATTATTATTATTATTATTATTATTATTATTATTATTATTATTATTATTATTATTATTATTTCCCGTCCATTCCGAAGTACGTATCATTAATATATTTTTAAAAAAAAAATTGAGCGTAAAATAAGTATGATTTTAACTAATTAATACGCAACATACATATAGGTTAGAATATCATGTGTTATTTATGCACCATAATTTTTTTTAAAAATGATTGGTTTCATTTTTATTTTTGTACAAAATAAAAATGTTACAATAATTGATTTAGTTAAACTTTATTGTATCTAAAATGATGAGCTAGTTATTATTTTTTTAAAAAAGATGAGCTAGTTGGAAAAAAAATTGAGCAAAAATAATGAAAATTACTGAAATCATGCATTAATAAATGTATGAAGTGATATTTAATTATCAAACATATGGTTGTGTAAATGGGCAAAACAGGAAATTGCGTGCTAGCCGTAACCAGAAACGATTAGCTTAAGTTTCTAAGCCTCTCTTGATTGTGTGTGTATATGTATTAAATCTATTTTTATTATAAAAGTTTGACTGGTGGACAAAATTTTTGCATTGTGAAATTTTATTAATGCTCAAATTTTGTTCATTAGAATAATGTGATGGGTATTTTGGGAAGTTAGATGATAAAAATAATTTATTTTTATTATAAAAGTATGAATGATGGACAAAGTTTTTGCATTGTGAAATTTCATTAATGCTCAAATTTTGTTCATTAGAATGTAAAATCTGATGGGTATTTTGGGAAGTTATATGATAAAAATAAGGGCAATATTGTAAGTCAAATTATTTGGATGTAATTGTGCTATTAATTGTGTCATTAATCATCCTAATTAATTATACCACATTTCTATCATCTATTTACACTTGATATATTTAATTTTTAGTTGGTAAAAAAAAACTAATTTAATATGACAAATTTAGAATGAGAATTAAAATAATAATTAAAAATATTAATTAATATGAAATACTATTTAGTGAAACTCTGATTTATATATATAATATATAATAAAGATTTAAAAATTATTTATAGTAGAGATATAATTAGTAGAATTTTAATAAACTACTAATAATAAAAAAACATAATGAATGCACTAAAATTTAGCAGAAATTAGTAAACATTTTAGTGCATTCCAAAAATTAATAAAAAAATCTTTCTACATAATTAATTATTCTTACATATTTAAAAACCAAAAGAGTGACAATTTTCAGTTTTTTATATACAAAAGTATATTTAATTTTTTGCCATAATTTTCAATACATATTAACTAATAGAAATTTATGATTATAAGTTTAGAATTTAAAAGTTATTTAAAACAATAAAATATAATAGAGATGTGTGAGTAATAATGAAATGTTTATAAACAACATTTTTATCAGCTATTTACACTTGATATGTTTTAGTTGGTAAAAAGGAGAGCAAAAAGTTAATTTAATATAACAAATTTAGAATGAGAATCAAAATAATAATTAAAAATATGAATTAATATGAAATAATATTTAATGAAACTCTGATTTTTATAAAATATAATAAAGATTTAAAAATTATTTATAGTAGTGTAGTAGTAGAATTTTAATAAAATAATAAGAAACATAATGAATGCACTAAAATTTAGCAGAAATTAGTATCCATTTTAGTGCATTCCAAAAAAAAAAAATTCTACAATAATTATTCTTACATATTTAAAAACCAAAAGAGTGACCAATTTCAGTTTCTAATTTATATACAAAAGTATAATTTTTACCATAATTTTTGATACAAATATATAAACACTTAAATGAAGTAAAAATTATTTTTTCCTCAGTATGTCATTTAACTTTATATATAATAATTATACACATATTGCAACTAATAGAAATTTATGATTATAAGTTTATAATTTAAAAGCTATTAAAAATAATAAAATATAATAGATATGTATGAATAATAATGAAATGTTTATAAATAAAATATAATTATAAATAATTGATATTAAAATTGATATGTTTAATTTTTAGTTGGTAAAAAAAAGAAAGCAAAACGTTAATTTAATATGAAAAATTTAGAATGAGAATTAAAATAATAATTAAAAATATGAATTAATATGAAATAATATTTAATTAAACTCTAATTTTTATATAATATATAATTAAGATTTAAAAATTATTTATAGTAGTTATAGTAGTAGAATTTTAATAAAATACTAATAATAAGAAACATAATGAATGCACTAAAATTTAGCATAAATTAGTATAATTTTAACGCTTTCAAAAAAAAAAACTTTCTACAATAATTATTCTTACATATTTAAAAACCAAAAGAATGACCAATTTCAGTTTCTAATTTATATACAAAAGTATAGTTTTTACCATAATTTTTTATACAAATATATAAACACTCTGAACTAAAAATTATTTTTTCCTCGGTATTTCATTTAAATTTATATAATAATAATAATAATAATAATAATAATAATAATAATAATAATAATAATAATAATAATAATAATAATAATAATAATAATAATAATAATACACATATTGAAACTAATAGAAATTATGATTATAAGTTTATAATTTAAAAGTTATTAAAAATAATAAAATATAATAGAGATGTATGAATAATAATGAAATGTTTATAAATAAAATATAATTATAAATCATTTATATTAAAATTGACATGTTTAATTATTAGTTGGTAAAAACAAAGCAAAACGTTAATTTAATATGACAAATTTAGAATGAGAATTAAAATAATAATTAAAACTATTAATTAATACGAAATAATATTTAATGAAACTCTCATTTATATATAATAAAATTTAAAAAATTATTTTGGATGATGGATGATATTGTGACGACGACGATGAAACGAATAATTAATATAAAATAATATATTTTACAATAAATAAACTGAAAAAAAAATAAAAATTTATTGAGGATAATATTTTTAAATTATGAATTCTCATAATATATATACATGTAGGTGATATGAAACAAAAAAAAAAATGATTTTAATTAAAAAACAAAATAAAAAATGGATCGATGAAGTTGAATATAATGAACTTATGATAGTTACATTGATAACACAATTAACTATATTTAAAAATTTAAGTTAATTTATTTTAATTTTTTCTTCAAATTAAAAAATAATTATTACGAAAAAATGAAGCAAGATTGGTAGTTACGTAAATTAACATGCCATTAGGTGTCAAAAATATTGAATTTTTTATATATAATAAAAACAAATATCAAAATTAAATTCATCAATATAAATAAGTCAAATATACTTATTAAGAATAAAACTCTAACTGTAATCCATATTTAATGAGACAAACTCAACATCCAAATATAAAGCCTTTAGTTACTATTAAAGTATGAATGATATATAAAGTTTTTGCATTGTGAAATTTCATTAATGCCCAAATTTTGTTCATTAGAGTGTAAAATGTAATTGGTATTTTGGAAAGTTATATGATAAAAATAAGAACAATATTGTAAGTCAAATTATTTGGATGTAATTGTGCTATTAATTGTGTCACTAATCACCCTAAATTCATTGTACAACATTTTTATAATTTATTTACACTTGATATGCTTAATTTTTAGTTGGTAAAAAAAAGAGAGCAAAACATTAATTTAATATGACAAATTTAGAATGATAATTAGAAAAATAATTAAACATATTAATAAATATGAAATAATATTTAATAAAAACGAATAGATGGTTTGATTATTACTTATTTTATTTCTATTATAATATGAGCAAATTTAAAGTTATTTTAATTTTATATTATATCTAATATAAAAACTATTTTGTTAAGATATTTCCTCATTTTTTTTGTTTACATATATTTTGTTTAACTAAAAAAATTACACCATTTATTATCAAAATTCAATTTGATATAATTTTGAATGTTTTTAGTGCAAATAAATGGAGTGATCAATTAATATATCAACATATTAAATATTATTTAAGTGTTTTAACGCGCGTTCTAAATAATTTTTACAGAAACAATGATGTGATAATATATAATAAGTTTAAAATCACAATAATTTTAAGTTACTATTATAATTTTTTTACTTCTTTATGAAAGTTTAATTTAATTGTTATATTTATATATTAAATCATTCATATAAGCACTTTAACACTCTTAGTAATTCCTAAAGAAAACGGCAAAGTGATAATATATAATAAGTTTAAAATCAAAGTACTTTAAGTTATTATTCTAATTTTTTACTTATTTTATGAAAATTTACTTTAATTGTTAAATTTCTATGTTAAATTCATCATATTATAATTCAATAAATAATTACAAAATTAATATTATTAATATATATAAAATAAAAGTTTGAAAATTCCAAATAAAAGATAAATTAATAAATTATATAAAAAAAAATTAGCACTTAGAAATTTTAGTTATTATGTTATTTGTTAATTATAAAAATTAATTTCATATATTATTATATCTAAATATTAATTATTACAATTATATCATATGCTTTGATTTTTCATTGTTTTTGGCCATTTAATATTGAGTCAATGTTTTTTAAAATATCTATTTTCACTTCTTTATAACTACGTTTATATATCATTTTATGCCCAATGTGTTAAATGTTTTCACAAGATATTTGATTTTTTGGCTTATGATATATTCATGTTTCTAAGTTATATATAGACTCCTAGGTCAATACTTTTTCTTGAATTAGATAATGAAGTTGATGCATATTGGAATATGTGACATGATTTACATATATATATATATATATAAAACACATGTCACTGTATATTTTATTATTAGTATCATATTTAATTCAATTATATAACTAATTTTAATCATAAAATAAGTGATCTTACGTGCTCCTGCTTTTTACAAGTAATAAACATTAATTTTCGAAGTAGCTCACAAAAATGTTCGAATATTTCGAACAGAGCTCGATTCCACGTTTGATTCGAATCAAATTTGAGCCAAACAAATCGAGTTCAAACTCAAATATATCTAAATCGAGCCTTAAAAATTTTCTTCATATTTGGTTTCGATTTGGTTCGTTTATATGCATAATCACATCCACTACAGGAGCTTACATACAAAATGCAAAATGCAAAATGCAAAATGCTACTTAAAAGATATTTAACAAACACATTAGCATTAAGTTTATGGTTTTCAAATCTCATTACAGAACACATGCCTGAAATAACACAACACTAACTGAAAAGGAGTAAAGTATGCGCGGATGGATAGATCGACGATTGTATAGGAGACGTACCGATCTTTTATTAGTAGAATGCATATCACAATGGCATGGCACAATGGCATGGAAGTGATATTCGTATCCTACAAACATGATAGAAGTACCTGCTTTACCATGGTCAATGAGAAGTACCTCAGGCTACTGATTCCGGGCATGGGCACTCCTTTATGTTCCAAATTTCAGTTGCATACTGGGAAATTGTGCGGTCACTGCTAAATTTTCCACTACCTGCAGTGCTAAGAATGGACATCTTTATCCATCTCTTCCTGTCCCTGAAAGCATATTATTAGAATAAATGTCAATAGCCATTTAGTGTGCTTTTCGGCGTCCTGCATAATGACAATACAAGAATTTGTGGTCCCAAAATGATATACCATGAGGCTTTGTGAGATTAAATTCAACCAAGATAAACCAAGTTAATTGAATCAATTTAAGTTAATATAATTAGCTTGATTTTGTTGGTCTAATATGCATTAAGTAGAACAAATACATAAACTAGTACTTGGAAGTCATGGAGAGGACATATCCCTGTCTTGGGGGCAGAAACTGTTGTTACTTATTAGTTATTACCAACTGTAGTGATTTCCAATGAAGACCAAATTCAGCTTGTATGACAAGAAAGGAATCTATCTTTTGGGTTTTCGACATGTCTAATGTGTCGAAAAGAATCAAAAATCATATCAGGAGATGAAAAAGTAAAATTTTCCAGTTTATATGACAGGTAACGTATACCAGTTACCAGTACCAAGGGTGGGAGAATTGAGGATTCCGTAGACTTACTTGTATGCTTCATCCACTTTTTCTTGAGCATCCATGTAGCTTGGGAAGTCATGACCAACAAGAAAATAATCGCCACGCCCATAGCCAGAATTTCCCTCGAGTGACTCAAGAAGTGGATTATAATCATAGCTTCCAAAAGCCCCAGATCTGATAAATTGTTTGGCCTCTTCAAACCGAGGGTCAGGTTTAAACTGCATAATAATAGAAATTAAAATTCTATTATCTTAGAAGAAGCCTATTTCCAAGTATGACCAGAGGTAGCTCATAAGAGGAATGAACATAGAGAAAATGGATTCAATATTCCAAGTATGATGTAACCACTAAACATGTCTTTTTTTTTTTTTTTTTTTGAAGTATTAAATAAGTCTTGTGGATGGTAACTGGTATCCATTTTCATGTTCACTGCAGAAGTTGTTTATCCTCCTATACTTTGTTTATAACTCCATATCTTCTAAGTTCCATACATTACACATGTTAAAATGGGGATATGTACTCATTTGGAATACATGAAACACGATATTCAAATTTGAAAATGAATTTAATCCACTGGGTCGCGAATGATATGTCTCTTCACCAAACTTTTCAAAGCCATGAATAAGGAAAATACTTTCCTTCTCATTGCTGTGAATAAGGCATACTTTACTTTCATTGGTATTTAGAATCATAAACGAGTCCAGAAAAGTGGAGATTGCCAGCTCCATTTCAACAACTAACAATTATTTAAGCTTTTTACTTTCTAATTATTGATAACAGATTGAATGCAGGTATATTTCTCTCCCTGACTTCCTGGCTATCCACATCCTTTTCCTTCACAAATTCGATGATTAATTAATTTACTAAAAGATGCAATTCAAACCTATACCAACAGTTTATTTTTACTTAGGCCTTAATCATAATACCCTCAAGTTAGGTACACTTTCAGTTTTCCGAAATTGAACTCATGCAACCATACCTAGAAGTCCTTCACCTTTTACTCAAGATGCAGGGTTAAGTATGAAAGCTAAACAGGTATCATCATGCTATAAAATTTAACCATGCTAAGGTAGTGTTTGGGAATTCTTCTACGAAGCACTTTTGAGGTTTTTTTTCACAATTTGAAAATTCAAATTCAAATTTTGTGAAGGAAAAGCTCAAAAGTGCTTCTTAGAAGCATTCCCAAACACTGCCTAAGTGGCTTATACAGAACTCACGACTGAATCACGTGCTAAGGACTATGCTTTGTAATTGCGGTAACAAATGACCTATCTGGGTAAGATTAAGTTTATTGTAAATAGCAGGATTTACCAATCCTTTCTCTCTATCTTTACGCAAGCCAGGAACTTCATCTGCTGTAGCTCCAAAAAGAAAGAAATTTGTTTCCCCAATTTCTTCTCTGATCTCAACATTAGCCCCATCTAGTGTTCCAATAATGAGGCATCCATTAAGTGCAAACTTCATGTTACTCGTGCCACTTGCCTCCATGCCTGCCGTACTGATATGCTGCGACAGTTCACTTCCAGGAATAAGAATCTCTGCCACGGACACATTATAATTGGGGACAAAAACAACCTGAAACATTGGAAAATAACAATGAAGTTGATCTGAGATCTTGATATGTTAAATAATGGCAGAGTTTTTTATTTGGTGGTGAAGTAAAATTTGACAGTTGACTTATGAGTTATGTCAGTAGCAGGGATAAAAGAAAAGATTATATTAACATACGTATGCATTGAATAGTAAACCGATTTTCCTTACTTTTTCCAAGGATAGTCATAATAGCATAGTTGATTATTGTTTTAAAATCTACCTAAATGATAGCTAAACCCAAAACCGCTTTACTGCCTCCTATACATTATTCATTTAACAGGACCGTACTAAGAAAACAGATATTCAAATTTCAAAACCAAGAAAATGTACAATTTTTTATTTTCTTCGGTTTTAAATATTGCAAACAACTGGTTGTGGCAGTTTGAATAACTCACTTTATGGCTAAGGTATAATATGAGCTAAAATTTTGCCAATGACTAATTGGGCACTAGAAAACCTTGCTCTTCGTTGTTAAGTCATTTAGAACTTGAGATTGGAATCATATAGACTCAAAAGAAGGTAGGCTATAGCTTTACTGTACCTTTAAGAAGCTATTGACCTCTGGATCGGTGTTGACAACAGCACCTACATCATTTACAAGCTTAACTATTCTTTTAGCATTTGTATATGTAGCAAACGCTTTTCCTCCGATCATGATGGTGCGAGGTGTCATATGTTTACGATCCTCAGGGTTCATCTCCTGCATTATTATCAGGAAAAAAAATTAAGAATAATTAACACAAATATGGGGAAATCAACCAAATGTTTGGAAGATAGAAATAGCAGAAATTTATGGACAATGTTACTGCAAGCAATTGGATGATACGAAGAGAAAGTATGAGCTTTTGAAGGAGTATAAGAAAAAGAGAATCGATTATGTCAGAATATGAAGTATTAAGTCCCAAGCCCGGTCGACGAAAGCCTTAAATGAACCGAGTTTAAATCATTGACAGTTTATGGGTCATGTACAGGACAAAAAGATGGGATGCCCATGAAGTATTTACATTGTATTCATGTTATCAGTTATCACCAACTACCATTGTTTCTTATCCAAAAGGACAATAACAACACAATGATTAGGTTATCATTGAAGATGAAGCCATACTTTAGATGCGGAACATATTCAATGAGATACAGTTGCAAAGTGCCCAGATTTTGACAAGGAGAACAAAACTCATTCAGATATTCATGACAATAGACAAAGCTTCAAGCATAGAATCAAACTGATTAAACAGCACTAGATAAGCACCACAAATATAGTTTTCCTCACCTTCAATTTCTTGTACCTGTAGACAGCACCCAAAATGTTTAATAGCTGCCTTTTGTATTCATGGATTCGTTTGACTTGTATATCAAAGAGTGAATTTGGGTCAATGCTCACACCAGTAACCAGCAGTACATATCGTGCCAAACGCTCTTTGCTGGCAAACTTTGCTGATTCCCATTCAGCATGGAAATCTGCATTATCAGCAAACTAGGGGGGAGAGTAGTGTCAATAATAACTCCAGGAAACATAGAGATGATGTCAATAACAAAAAAAATCATACATACTTGCCGAAGATTTGTGAGTAAGTCGAGATTGGTTACCCATTGATCTGTTTTTAACCATTTGGATATAATCTGACTAAGATCAGGATTGCAAAACCTGAGCCATCGACGAGGGGTTATACCGTTGGTCTTGTTTTGAAATTTGGCAGGCCATATAGAGACATAATCAGAGAATAACTCAGCCTTCAAGATATCACTGTGAAGCTGAGCAACACCATTGACCTGCAGGAAAATGGCGAAGAAGATTAGCTTTCTAAACTCTTCTCAATCGAAAATCTAAAACTAAGAAATCAGACAATGAAACCAACCACACAGATGATAGAGGTTCACTGTAATAGATATTCTTAACCAGCTCTAAATCAGGCTATAAAAATTGCTGGCAAAATACAACGGATTTTGTCTTGAATGAATATGAGTGTAGAAGATGTGTTATCAATTAAATTTTTGTGCAGAGAACAGTGTCACCCTCTCAGATAATTGCCAAATTTTGAATTAGCTAAAAATGTCACTATAAGTAAACTACAGCAACACATAAAATGTCTGACTTCATCAGTTACTAACATCATAATGCTCTCAGTTACATAAAAACTGAGCCGGAAGTTTTTTAATGAGTTATGAATGGACAGAAAGGTTATCTTCTTGCTCTTTTATTGCATTCAAGGGGCCATTAGAATCTGACAGAACAATTTTTTTTGCATAAATGAAATCCATTATTCAACTTTCTGAAACTGTTTCCCATGTAGCCAACAATGATCCACATTTAACGTGCTTCAATTTGCAAAAGAATTTACCGTGTGCGAGGACACTACACACAGATTGGCCATCCGTACTACTGCCTTTTGTGGGTTATCATCCAAAATGCGCAGGGCAGGAAGGTTTCCCTCAAGATCAGGTTCTGTGGACTTTATCATTGCAACGAACTGCACAGTGCAGGACAATTACTCCGTTGGGTTGTTTTAATGCAAAGTATATGAAAACCATAGTAAGTGGATGAGTTTACCCTCTTGTCGATTTCTGTAATGATTTCCATATGACGTGGAAGGAGCTTCCACATGACAGCTTGTGACCATTTTTCCAGGGCTTCAGGAAGGACCGTGTGGTTTGTATAAGCTATGGTCCTGGTAGAATGAACATCAACATCAAATCTTCAAATTGGCTAATCCATTCAGCAAGAAACAAAATCATTCACATAAATCTGTAGTAATCTAGCAAAGTGTGCACCTTGTAGTGATATCCCAAGATTCATCCCATCCAAGACCTTCATCATCCATTAACAGACGCATCAGCTCCGGTATCGCAAGAGTGGGATGTGTATCATTCAGTTGTACTGCAACCTTAGCCGGGAATTCAGACCACTGAATCTCATTCTTTTCGTTCTCCCTCTCCTTGAATCTGGATATAATATCCTGGAATTTTGGTATAGAATATAACAGGTAAGTTTTGACTGTCACATGCCAAACGCGATTGTCCAGGGAGTAGTAGCAGAATAAATATCCTCTGAGTTCTTAATTGCCAGCCATTCTGTGTGAATAAGATGAGATCTACATCAAAGAGCTCAAATCCTTCTAAATGTCAAAGGTCTGTTTGCAGTCTGCAAATATGCTACATGCCGCCAATGTAAACATCACAAAACAAGTTGAACCTTGTCCGTAACGGCAATAATGTAACTGTATGGTAACTATGAACTTTTTGAGTATTTTCAGCACATGCTATCAAAGGAAGCACCCAGCTAGTTAAATTTGTCTAAACAAGAACTCTCTTTTGTAAAGAGCCCATCCAAATTCGTTTTCTAAGTTTGTTGAAGTGAACTGGGGAAATTTTTATCATTTAAACAACAGATGAATGAATAGCGCACTGAAAGAGGTGGTGGTTCAGATAAAATTGAGAACAAGATAGAGAAACCTGTAGCGACGCACTGCACAGGAAAAACTGTTGCTTGAGCCGCAAAAGCTTTCCATCTTCTGTAGCATCCCCTGGATACAGGACAGCACAGATCTGCAAAACAAGCATCACATACAAGCATGCAAAAAGAAGTATCTGATCACATACACACATATCAAACAGGAATCTCAGTCTTATTAGCACAACTAGTTAATTAAGATATGAATACTTTTTTCTGCAACATCAATTTTAGAAGAAAAAACAAGTATTTACCTGCTGTGCCCGTGAATGAAGCTGAGCAGAAGAATCATACTGTCCATCATTAAACTGAAATAAGTCAAAGTCCTCAGCAGTAGCTTTTGCTTCCCAGAGACGAAGGCTGTTAGTGTTCCTGGTTTTGTATCCAGGAATTGGTACATCATATGCGAGAGCTTTCATCACCTCGCCGCCAACCCATTTTCGGCTAATAAAATTTTCAATATCAGCATCACTCATACAATAATCTTTAACAGGGCTAGCATTTGATCTACATCTATAAAATTAGACTCTAATGTAATTAAATAAGAAGCATTTGAGGTTTCACTTACGATCCTGAGGGAAGAACCTCGACGTGGCCAAAAAATTTTATGGGGTAGACAACGTCATGCCGGACCACTTCCCAGGGACTGAACTTCTGCATTGTTAAAAATAGCAAATTGCTCCAGATGTAAAGAGTTAACCCAGTATTAACAAAAGTTAAGAAGCTATCAAACCTCCAACCAGTCTTCTGCAATTTCCTCTTGGCCTGCTTTGGTGATCCGCTGCTTGAATAGACCATATCTGTACCTCAAACCATATCCCCAAGCAGGTAAGTTCAATGTTGCCATTGAGTCCAGAAAACACGAAGCAAGCCTCCCAAGACCACCATTTCCAAGTGCAGCATCTTTTTCCTAATAAGTTCAATTAAATCACCCTCAAATCTAGCAGGCAAAGGTTGAACCACAGATCATGGAAACAGAAAGCATTTCAACCAAATCAGAAAAGAAAATCCAACGGTAATAAATATGCTGACAATTAATTAGCGATTGATAAATACTATTACCGTAAACCTTGGTACTAAATGGAGAAAATATTCATCAGTAAGGAGTAGTTGTGCCTAATTACCTGCTCCACAATGTCCTCGAGTTCATGACCTAGTTGCTTTAGCGCATCAGCATAAGCATCTTGAATATCCAAGTTTCCAACTGCATTGGACAAAGCTCGTCCTTGGAGATACTCCATGGATAAATAGTACGTCTGCTTTGGGTTGGTTTTGTGATAGTGACGATAAGTATCGTTCCATTGCTGAAATTGCAATCATGGAATGTAATTAGCATAAAGCTTAAGAACTGTGGCTTTATTTAAAAACCCAAGACTTGAGTAAAATGACTTCTCTCATGCTATTTAAGGCATGATTCCTACACTTCAAGACTCGATTACCTAGCCAATATGCAAGTGAGAATAAAAAGAATAATTGTTCAGGACAATCCACAAAAATAATAGAAATCAACATAGCAGTCTTTGAACATATAAATATATTTTATGTGATGACTCTCACTGTCATGTTTCTGCCGAATGGATAGGCTTCAAGTTGACACAAGTATACATACAACTCCACGAAAAATTCAGTTAGAGTTACTGTTTGTTAATGACAACAAAAATGATAATTAGTAACAATATAGGCTATAGCTTATCCATGAACTAGAAAATATCTCACAATCTTGGACATACAGTGAACAGGAAAGGCATGGTAAAACATGACACTGAATTCTTACCTCTAACTGTGTCACTGTCAACCTTATTTTCGACAATGGTGAATGCAAACCAAGATAGAAAACACGATATTGAGAAACATCAAGTAGAGGATAAAAACTCAAGGAGAAAACATGACCAAATCTAGAACGACGGACAATCACAAGGACAGTTGGAAAACTTATGGAAGAATAACCTAACAACATGACCTTTCCAAGAGAACTGAATCAATAATTTCTCAATGAAACCAACAAATGGTCCTAATAAAGCCTGCCCCTCATCATCAGACACACACCCACAAAATAATTAAACTTAAAGATTGAGGTAACTACAAAAATAGTGTCACCGCCTACGCTAATACTTAAAGGTCAAAAAATAAATATTCATTCAGAAAAAAAATAAACTCTTAAACATCCTCAAGAAAACAAATAGTTACATATCTCTTTTTCCCAATGGCCACCAGGAATAAAAAGTGCCACAAATAAAGCAGTTGCATTACGGCCGATATAACTTCTTAGTGTTCATGACTAGCAAATTTCAAAGCATCAATCAATTTGATTATACCTGTATGAGCCGATCACGGACACTCTCTGCTGTTGCATAATATGCTTGCTCCAGATCAAACTTGAAAGGTGAAAAATGAGGGCTATATTGTGCATGGTACTTGATGTTTGATGCAATCTCAGTTGGGTCTTGAGCCAGCGGATGTGCAATAGCCGGAACTTTAGATGGAAGTCCAGCATCCACAGTTGCTACACCATTGGTCTCCACTGTAGGTGCCATGTTAATCTACAGTGTTAACTGCCAGATGATAAATGGATACAGGTTAGCTATTTGTCTGCAAATTGAATTAAGAAATATTTTATGATTCAACGCTGATTCCACACGAAACAGTAGAATGACACTTAAAGTTTGAAAGACTGACTAATCAGCTAGTAAGATAGTCTTTCAGGCTGAACTCTCAAGCTGGCTCAAAAGCCAACAAGTGTACTCTGAAGCGGGTCGATCAACCAAACCAAAAGGAATGGAACGACAAGGGAAAGGCTACCGTTGGATAATATGGCTACTATCATCAAACTAATGTACATGCACGGGATAAAATTCAAGTTTCGTAAGTAATTCAAACCAAAGCCCTGTAATTGTCTAGACACAAATCCCAATTAATTCACTGAAAACGCTCAAAATTCAGCACAAAAACATCAACTTACACAGAAAAAAAAAAGCAAGAAACTTGCGAATTTCGAACAAACGAAACACAAAAAATAGTCACCAGCTTCTCACGGGTAGAGTGAGGGAGCTACAAATGCGATATTTACGGCACACATACATATGAAGAAATCATGTGATGTAGCTGAGAGATATTCATAGGGAAAAGTGCCATAAAAGCGAGACAAAAATGGAGTTTTCTGGGTCATTCTCACCTTTTTATTCACGGTGAGGATTTGTGATTATGGTCCATACGAAGAGAACGTGAAATCAAATTATTAATTAAAATATCTGAGGGATAGGAGAATTTGTGAAGAAGAATTGGACACCATTGTAGAAATAAATAAATAAATAAATAAATATCAACGAGACTCTCATAAGAATTTTTATTTTGTTTTTATTTATTATAGGGATATAAAATAGACGTACACTCATATCTATACTTATTTATTAAGTGAGAGCCTCTTAAAAAAATCAATTTGATCTTTTAGTATGACTTCAATTTAAATTTCTAATTATTAAAAAAATAATGGTGGAAAATAACAAATGTAAATATATAATTCATGCTCTTTTAATTATTTCTCATATACTTACGAATAATATTTAACCAATAAACATTTATTTTTTTCCATTAATTTATTAGATTTATTTTCAAAATTAATTTTAATAAAAAAAATCAAATTTTTCGTCACATACAATGGGTGTGCAAATACGCTCGTAAATTATAATATAACAAAGTATTTATTGATAGGGAGGGATCGAAATTGTGGTTAAAATTCTCTCTCCGAAAAAAAAAGAAGAAACTGTGGTTAAAAAGAAATATCAAAGGCAAATGATTTTCGTTGATACTTAGATTGATCATGTTAGGAACGTTGGCCTAAATTGATACCTCGATTTGGTTACATTGTAATCCGAGTAAACTTGACACGTGCATATATATATGTCGTCGCCTGATTTGATGGGTTCCTAATTGTTTAAAAGAAAAAAAAAAATCAAAGAAAATAGTCAAAGAGTTCTGCTAACATAAATGTAATACTCTAATGTTCAACTCAAATGTCTCAAATTGATTTGTCTACATGGGTTCATATGTTTCTATGAATTTCTAATCAATTTGATTACATGGATAAATTTTAAATTAGGTGAACTTCAAATCTAGTATTTTGTTAATTTATGTAGATGTAATGGTAAATTCATTATTCAAACTGTTACCATCTCAATCCCTTGCATCCAAAATGCAAATTTAGGTCAAGAAAAACTAGCTCATTCATATTCTACCAAGAATTGTGCAATAATATTTTCTTGTAATAAATGTCTACCGATAGATTTGAAATGATTTGAGATATATTAATTTTAAATTTCTTGATTTATTTGGATTAACCATGATTTCAAATTTTCTTCTTCAAATAATTAGTTCAGTTAAGATGTCAACTGAACAATTGCTCTTTTTCTGGACTATAGATGTCAATCAACCCACAAATTTAATGTGCGGAAGGAGGTCGGTTGACAGATAGAACACAAAAAAGAGAGCTCGACTGAAATAAAGATAGCACAAGAGATGTTTCTAGATGTTCGGAGATTAATGACTTCTACATCACACCTTTTTTTTTTTTTGGAATGATTCACTAGAAAATTTGAGTATTATAAGCTATTTGTAAGACCCAAATTTAGTCAAGACTTAACACTGCCTCGACTGAAACTCCTAGCACTTAACTCAAATACAATACACAGTCCTCGACTTGTTTTACAAGTATGAACTTTACACTTTGAAAACTTAGCACAATCTGATCTTAACTTGATTAGATAATAACTTGAATGAGTATGTTATATCAGTTGTTGTAAACTTTTCATCTTGAAAGTGCGACTGAAAGCTTGAGTGCAAAAATATCTTAGAATGCGTAGAAAGTTGGAGAGCCTTCTTCAACTGATCTTCAAGTCTATTAATAGGCAATGATCTCAACGGTCAAAAATCCATTCAAATAACCCGTTCCTCACAAGAAATATACGTTGTCTTGTTTGATAGTCTTCGGAGACCATTTCTAATAAATAGTACAACTCTGCGCACTACCACTATTGCGGCGTCTACAATGTACTTTTGTCCTTTTTCCAAAAATGGATAAAATAAAATTCTGAAGAATTTTGAAAATGTTGAGGATGTTTAAGGACTGAGACCGACGTTCTTGAATATCTCTGAAATGTGTCAGTCACTCTTAACTCCAGTTGCGGTCAGATCAGTTGAGCAACCTTGACTAGTCGATAATGTCTTCTAGTTAAGATTCAGTCAAGGTGCCTAGTTCAGTCGTAGTCTTCAGTCGTCAAATACTCGGCTGTAAACAGTCTTCGATTTCTTGATAAATTCAGTTGTCTAGTCCAGTCGAATAATTTCAGTTGCGGTTAAGACTAGGTCACTGAATTCCATTAACTTGTCCAGTTGAGTAACTCAATACAGTTGTCTAATATCGTCTAATTGAGTTACTTTAACTTAGTCACTTAAATTTGCCTTAGAGTATTTTGTTTTAACACCAAAACTTAATAATTGGTTTTCCAGTAGATTTCAAATATATCCAAGACGAAAATCCTTTGAAAATTTTATCCACATCAAATTCATCAAGTAATTAATGCACAACTTTAAAATCTAGAAGACCTCCAAATAGTTACGTTTTCTTTGATGATTGATGGGAAAAATCATGAAATTTTTTATACACTGATCCTGAATTATTGCTCTCAATTAAATTATGTTTTTCTAAGTAAATATTATTCCAAAAATATATCGGTGAGATGACCAAATATTAAATTTTGTTATTTGACATTTAAAAAATAAATAAATAACTTCGATTGGGATGTATTTCGATTCATTGGGATGCGCTTTTTGGATAAAATTGGTATACTATAATATGATTACCTTATAAAGCTCGAAGTCATAAGAAATGAAAATGATGGCAATAATAGATCCCTTTCATAGTTTCATGAGCCATTGATAATTATAAATTCTTTTTTATTACTTAATTGAAATTTATTATATAGTAAAATAACTAAAATAGTAAAGTGAACTGCGTTGTTGCAATTGATATTTTTTTTAACTGGTAAACTCGTATCATTATTATTAGTAAGGAGAAGTCAATGATACAATACTAACCAACCAATATGGAAATTCTCTTATTACCTAACAGAAAGTCAATAATACAATCGTTGTTACCATCGTTATTGATTAACTACATGATATAAATAATGATATGTAGTAATAATAATGTAGTAGTCTGATTCTTAACTAAGTTAATCAACTGCCTAAACATGTTAAAATTGAACAAAACATGATTAAGTAATACTCATTTGTGTTTAAAGAGTTGAAAATCAGAACGATCGAAAATGGTTCTGAGGGCTTCAAGTTATTGGACGTTTCAAAGCTCCAAAGATCATTTTGGAAGCAGTGATGTACTTCAGAGGCAGAGGGTGAGTTTGGAAGCTCCGAACTCACAATCGGAAGGTCCGATTGCCTTTGGATAAGAAATATGGGCTTTCTGATTGGTAAATTGACTCGAGATAGGTCAAAATTTCCGAACTCCATCGGCATTGGTGTGTTGTCTAATCAGAGAAACGCGCTCAGTGGCTAGAGATCGGAAGCTCCGAACGTAGGATCGGTGGTTCCGATCATTGCTTCTAAATAGGGGCCGAGAGATTCATTTGTAACTCACACCAAAAACTTTCCTCTCTTTTTTTTGGTTGATTTGGAGGGTTTTCGAGCATCGTCTTGAGGGCCAGTCGATAGAGAGGTGCTACGGGGATTGAGCAGAATTGTGTCTAGGGTTTGGGGTCATCGCCATCAAAGAGCTAACGACGAACGTAGGTATAAATCAAGACTCTGATTAGCTTATATGAGTAGCTATTAGTCTAGTTAAGGCTTTTAGGAAGGGATAATTGATATGGTGATTATCTTCTTATAGGCTTGGAGTGGAGAGCTAGTGTTGCTAGGTTGCTTGTATTGAGGTACAGACGTACTGTCCGATATATCCTGGTTGAATATGCATGTTCTATGTTTGCATGTTTATATGACATGGCTTATGTGCATATATTATGCCAAGATTATTATGATGCATGCATTATCATGTTGAGTCTGTACCTTGATATAACTCGTAGTAGGGTCGCTCAACCCCGAGTTCTTGAGCGGATGGTTGGACCCATTGTTTATGGGATCAAATCACTTATATCCACATTTTCATTCTGGTGTGTGAGCTGTCTCGTGATGTGATGGCCCAGCGTGCTACATACCATGGAGCCTTTATTTGAGCAAGAGTTTTACCATGATAGATTTCTGGTACACGTTCACTTGCATTAAAATTGATAGCATGTGTATACTCATACTTTTGTACTGAGCGTTGTTAGCTCACATCCTTGTTTTGGTTCTGGACACCCCATTCCATGGGGTAGGGCTTAGGTTGGAGGGTCCGAGTGGGAGCGGTCATTCAGTTGCTGTGGTTCCGTTCAGGTTTCCGTTAACAGATTTTTAGTATTATCTTTCGATCGGGTTGTATAACCATATTTTATTTAATTTCAGTACCGGTTGTATTTCTCCGGTTTCTTTGTTGATCGTTTGAGTTTTTGCTGGTTATTAATTAAGTTAATTTTACTTTAAGATATTTATTTCATGCTTAAGTTTGATTAGTAGGTGATTCCAGAGCGGGTCTCTACATTTATGGTATCAGAGCATGCATTGAGATTTAGGATTTAGGAAAACATTCAGGGGGTTAATTTATGTTGCTTTTGTAGATGTCAGGTCGTGGAGACGAGGGCCACAGAATCGTTGGTGGACGATGGGTGATGATGATGAGCGAGAGCACCATCGAGGACATCGTCACCACCGTGATGGGCGCTGAGGTTTTGATATGCATAAATACATTCAGATGGGGCCGAAACCGCCAGAGGGAGGCGAATCTCTAGAATATGCAGAGAACTAGCTTGAGTGGATGGAGAGTTGCTTCCAGGTTCCACTGTACTGACTAGCAACGGGTGGAGGCGATTAACTTATTACTAGAGGGGTGTGCTCGTAAGTGGCGGAAGTCCACTTCTGACCTCATGATGTTTGAGCAAGGCGTAGCTACTTGGGCTGAATTCCGTATAGTATTTTGGAAGCTGTATTTTTCTTTGGCACTCTGTCAGGCTAAGACGAACGAGCTACTGAATCTGAAGCAAGGCAAGATGACGGTAAATGAGTATCAACAAAAGTTCTTTGAATTATTTCTGTTTTTCCCATATATTGTTGTGAGCTCGGAGGCCAAGTACGACCACTTTCTTCAGGGCCCAACTTCAAAATTCATGACCGAGTAGCTATTTGTGATGATCCGACGTCGTACGATGGATTGGTTAATCGATGTCGATAGGCGGAAAATAGTCTCCAGTGTAATGGATCTTTCTCTTCCTCCCGACCAGGTAGTTCTCTGGTGCCTAAATCCCAGACTTTCAAGAATCTTGGTGCATCATCATCATCATCATCATCATCATCATCATCATCATCATCATCTTCTTCTTCTTCTTCTTCTATAAGATTTGGAGGTGGTGTTTTTCATTTTGGGAAGAAGAAAGGTTAGTGTGAGTATTGCGAAGGACAACATCCGTCCGACAAATGTCGTGGGGAGGCAGGAGCTTGTTTCCTTTGTGGCAAGGTGGGCCACATGAAAAGATATTGTCCGCAATCTATTGGGGGATCAGCGTTTGGTCCTAGTTCCCAGACATTAGTTCCGCAGATGCCATCAGGATAGTCTGTTGGGAGAACCAATCAGAGGCCTTGTGTCCCAGGGCAGGTTTTTTGCACTGAGCCAAGATCAGGTTCAGAAGGAGAACGAGGATGTCATCGCAGGTACATTTATTTTATGTAGTATGATTGCATTCGTTCTCATTGATACTGACGCATCACATTCTTTCATTTTCGCAAGATTTTTTAAGCGTCATAGATTTTCGTATGTATCGGCAGAAGTAGTACTTTCTGTACTACCCCGACAGACCATTCAGCTTTGGCCAAGAGTGTAGTCTTGGGTTGCTCTTTAAGGTTTGAGAGCTTTGAGCTATCGAAGAATCTTATGATCTTAGCGATGGAGAATTTCGATTGTATCTTGGTTATCGACATTTTGACTTCTTATCGAGCTACTGTGGACTCTTATCAGAAGATTGTTCAGTTTCATCCAATTGAGGGCGATAGTTTGTTTTTCTATGGTGAGGGAGCGCGACCTCCTATGCATTTGGTATTAGCTATGAGAGCTTGTTGGGCTTTGGAGGCGGGAGGGGAAGGCTACCTTATCTATGCGATTGACACGTCCACAAGGAGTAGGGCTATTGAGGAGTTTCCAATTGTGTGCGAGTACCCAGATGTTTTACCCGATTAGATCCCAGGGTTTCCTTTGGTCCAAGAGGTTGAGTTCGGGATTGAGCTTGCGCCAAGTACGGAACCGATTTCTCGTGCGCCTTATCGTCTAGCGCCGTCAAAGGTGAAAGAGTTGCAGTAGCAGTTGCAGGATTTGTTGGATAAAGGATACATTCGCCCTAGTGTTTCACCTTGGGGAGCGACAATACTGTTCTTCAATCTGAAAGATGGTTCTATGCGACTCTATATTGACTACAGGAAGTTGAACCAAGTGACGATCAAGAAAAAGTATCCTTTACCATGCATTGATGATCTGTTCGACCAGTTTCAAGGTACTTCAATGTATTCCAATATTGAATTGAGGTCACGATATTATCAGTTGCGAGTTTGAGATAAGAACCTTTCGAAGACTGTGTTTCATACGAGGTATGATCACTATGACTTTTTAGTGATGTCTTTCGGGTTGACGAGCGCACTTGTAGTGTTCATGGATCTGATGAACAGGGTCTTCCGAAGTTATTTGTGCAAGTTCGTCATGGTGTTCATCGACGACATTTTGATCTACTCACGCACTATTGATGAACATGCGCATCACTTAAGAATTGCACTGCAGATTCTCCGAGAGAAGCAGTTGTATGCCAAGTTCAGTACGTACGAATTCTGGATTGACCGTGTAGTGACCCAACCCGGATACACTAATAATCATATGTTAAAGCTTAATTAAGCATGCAATTAATAATTAATCAGAGATAAACTGCAAAAACTTAAATAAATGCTAAACCGGCAGAATACAACCGGGTAAATAAAACCAATATACAACCCAATTGAAATGATTGAATATCCTAACTACTACTCCTGTAGCTCTGTTTGGTCCCCACCTAATCCAAAGTCCTGGTGGAACACCTGCAACTGCCCCATCGAATGGGGTGTCCAGAAAACATAGAAAACACTGGACGTGAGCATTAAAGCTCAATATAAGAGTACGAATATACACATGCTATGAATGCAAATACAAATGCAAGTGTAGGGGAAACTTATCCAGAAACTACTTAGACAAAGGCGCCATGGTATGTAGAACACTGGGCCGTCGCATCAGGAGGTGACTCCCATACCATAAATCCTGTGGGCTTATCACCAGATCCAAAAACATGGAATCCACCCAAAAATATTGGGGCTGAGCGATCCCTATATTGGTAATAACAATAGAATAACAGGCTCAACATGAGATGCATGCAGAATAATATCCGTGTCATAATAATGCAAACATAATCAATGCCACATAATACATGCAAACATAGAATATGTATATTCTACCAGGCTATCTCTGATAATACATCCGTACCTCAGTAAAATACTCTTAGATGCCTCGCATCTAAAGTCCAAAACTACAATGAAAAATACTCATGCATCATCTATTATCCTCTAAAAGCCTTAACTAAGCTATTAAATACTCCCTAATATATTTAGAGAACTCAGGCCATACCTGCATCCGTCGTCATCCCGCTGATGGTGACTGCCCGCAACTTGGGCATCACTCCGCTACTATTTCGGAGACTGTTCGCCAACTCTTGGATCCACCTAGGTGGCTAGAACACCTAAAAATACCCTACTAAAGGAGAGAGGAAGAAGTTTGATTGTTGCAAAAATGAGGCTCTCGGACCCTCTATTTATAGCTGGAGTTCGGATGGTCCAAACACCCTCTTTAGATTGTCCGAACTCTGCATGTAAAACATCTCTCCTGCCAGCACTTTGGATGGTCCGATCCTACTCTTCGGATCGTCCGATCCCACAAAAATACGTCATCCATGAAGTCATCACGGTGATTGATTTGGACACTTGTACACCTTGAGTTTGGATCGTCCGATCTCCTGATCGGATAGTCCGAGCTCTTCCATCCAATCTTGATTGCTCCATCCGAACTTCCCAAGTTTGGATCCTCCTATCCTTGTGTTTGGATCTTCCGATTACCCGATAGATTGGAACCCTCTGAGCCATTTTCAAGTGTTCCGAATCCATTTTTCAACTTCTTAGACTCATTTAGGAAATTCCTTAATCATGTTTTACCTATCTTAAACATGGTTACCTGATTAATTACCATTTAATCACTAATTTTGGATTCAGGTTACTACATTCTCCCCCCTTTAAAAGATTTCGTCCTCGAAATCTAGGGAAACCTCGAGAATGTAACATAGACCAACTTATCACATGTACTGATAGTTATGATTCGACACATCTGGTCAAATAGCTTTTGGCAATCCAGACCTCGCTAAAACCTGTATGGTCTGTCTATTACTGAACTACATCAAAACTCAAAAGAATCGGCTTAGAACTCTGCCCCGGTTCTAACCTCGCAAGTCTTGTCAATAATCCAAGATAATGATGAATTCTACCTTCTGACAACTGTCTTATAATCTGCAATCCCACTAGAATTGCATAGTAATACTGACCACAATCATGAATTCCTTGTCAATTGGAAACGGTACAGTACAACCGATGGACCATTATCTCAAAACCTCATGTTCGACAAAAATTAAAAGAAATTCCCTTTGCTAATCGCATGATCAATCTTCCTCTAACATGAACTAACACGTCTAATGACTGATACTTAATCTTGATACCTTTTTAAGCCATGATTTAGAAACGTCGCTGGTTGCGCAGTCAACTAAATCCTGATTTGTCCTACCAACTTCGCATGATAATCTAAACTCTTTAGCATATCACATAGGAGTTTACCCCGAACTCACTATTCAATCAACTTATGCGATTTCAATCGTTTTTTGTGCCGTAATAGCTGCTAATTGGCTATTAATGTGATTCCTCTTATATCTAACCCGAATATCACAAGGTTTCTGTAGTCTTCTGACTACCCACCGGAAATCAACTCTAACTGAAACAACAATGTTGACTGCGAATCTTAGCGAGGACACTTCTTGCTAAGACCGTAACTTGTCATCAACTATTTCCAGATACACACAATCTCCTCCACTATCATCCGTCTTCATCAACGAGAAGACATGATACATGTGCATTGTATCAATAACTTTCCTGACACTGACATTTCATAGCGACAACATCTCTTGACACCACTCTCTCCTATCTAAAAACCTCACATTACATTTTTAATTGTATGATTACAAACCTGCGGAAATAATTGAACTGATTATGATCAGTCCTGATCCCTATACCTGAATCTCACTACTTGAGATATCATCCAAACGATTCTATTGGCCATCCTGCCACGGAAAATGTAGTAACACAGATTCTATTTTAAGATAATAATATGTTAAGAATGATTAAAGGTTAGTATTTAACAAATTCAAAGGCTGAATCGGGCTTTACAAGCAAGAATTGGAATTTCAAAGTTTGGCCAGAATCGGAAGGTCCGAACCCAGTTCGGACAATCCGAACCCTGTGAATCGGAAGCTCCAATGATGAGCATATTTATTTTGGAGTTAAGGCAAGATCGGACGATCCGAACTCTGTTCGGGCGATCCAAACTCATTTAGCCAACAATGCACGATGACTAAGCCATGAGTTTTGACAAGTGTCAGACATAGAGAATTTTGGATGGTCCGATCCCGACTTCGGACGCTCCGAACCCGACGTGTCACAAATGCAAGCATTGATCTGGATCGGACGCTCCGAACCCGAGTTTGGAGGCTCCGAACGTGGCCGAACCTTGGCCTATAAATAGGGGTCATTCAATTCAGAATTTCATATCGAATTCCCGAGTTTCCTTCTTCAGTTATATATAGTGTGAGGTATTGTAGCGACCGGACCCGGATCCACTACCTAATCAGAGTTAAGAGAATAATTAAGCATGCATTAAATAAAATTGCTGCGGAAGACTTAAATACAAGCAGACCGACAGAATACAACCGGCTAACAAACTCGATTTATACAACCCAATCGAATTACTTAGATAAAAACCTACAGCTAAATACTGTTGTCTTCAAGGTCGCTGGCTCCTCTAGGCTCCTGATGCTCAAATCTGCACCTATACCTGTCCCATCGAAATAGGGTATCCAGATATACAGAAAATACTGGACGTGAGCTCTAAGTTCAATACGAAAGCACGGATAAACATACAAATATGATGCATGCAAATGACAGGGTATCCATATCTGGGATAACTGTATACTAACTGCTCAGACTGGCGCCTGGGATATAAGCTCGTCACATCGGGGTAGCTAACCACTGTGTGCGACCACTCATTCCTGAATCACGAACGCGGACCACGGAGTCCTTCAGGTATTAGTACCTAAGGGTACTCGATATCAAACGTCCTCACAGGGCTGAGCAACCCTAACTGGCTCATCTCGAAAGATATACAGATGTACAGGCACAAGATGATATGCACATGCCGCATAACAATAATAACATGCAAACACATAAATGCAACATATAAGCATGCATATCCGCTGTCAATCTCAGTCAGTACTTACGTACCTTTCTGAGGCAGTCCTAATAGTCTCACTCTAGGTTCCAAGCCTATCATCAAGTCTACAATGCAAATACCCATGCATCATTCAATAAGCTCTAAAAGCCTTAACTAAGCTATTGCATACTCCTAAATAATTTAAGGAGACCATAGCTATACCTGCGTCCGTCGTCAGCCCACTGATGGCGACTATCCCGCAACTAGGGCACTCCCCTGCTGCGAATCCACAGCCTCAAACACGGCTCTACAACACGAGCACTGCTCCGCTACTATGTCAGACACTGTCTGACTATACTAAAACAAATATCCTACTCCAACTCTAAAATAAGAGTACCCAAAGCCCTAAAATAGGACCACGAGGGCGAATGAGAGAATTCGGAATTGGCAAGAAATGAATGCCTCGGACCTTATATTTATAGGCATCGATCGGAACCTCCGATCCTCGATCGGAACTTCCGATCCTGCCATCGAAGCTTCCGAACATCCTCATCTGCCACATGTCAAAATCTCACTGGTTGACTTCGAATAGGGTTTATCGGAGCTTCCGATCCTGTTCGGAGCTTCCGATCAACCACACGTCATGGATGACGTAATTCGATCGGAGCTTCCGATCACCTTCGGAGCATCCGATCCTAACTTCGGAGCTTCCGATCTCTCTGACCCTCCGGACCATTTCTGATCATTTTGGGTCTATTTTCGGGCTCCGTTAATCCATTTAGAAGTCTCCTTAATCATGTTTTACTAAATCTAACATGATCACACAATAATTACTCATTATCGTTAATCCTGGATATGGGCCACTACATTCCCACCACCTTAAAAGGATTTCATCCTCGAAATCTAAGGTAAACCTCGGGACTATAGTATAAACCATTCGTCCAATTCATTAGTAGTTCCAGTTCAAAACATCTGGTCAAATAACCTTCGACAACACCAAACCTCGCTAAACCTGCAGGGTCTGTTCATTCACTGAACCACATCAGAACATAAACTCGATTTATAATTCGCACTGATTTTAAACTCGCACGCTATTAACGATCACTCCGGAAATCACTGCCTTCTTATCAGCAATCCTGTGAGAATCGAGTAACACTACTTACCAATCTCAGTTATCCATCGATAACCGCAACAACACGGCACCTTCGGTCCAAATTGCCGACTGTATCAGCCACACTGCCTACAAATCTTAGCGATGACACTCCTGCTAAGATCGTAACTAGCCATCAGTTATTTTCTAGACATGCACGAACTCCATCGCTGCCCACGATAAAACCAGATACAACACATATTATTTCACTGGTCTAACGGTAACATCGCATCCCTTGACGTTATCGCAAAGTTCTAAACAAATTGATCTAGATTTGAATTTCGATCAAATCCTAGATATCCTTCTTCCAAAAACTCATGTGAGTTACTCTTTATCACTAAGGATAAAATATTTCCCAAAACAGTACCTTATGCGAATAGAAATGGCAACTACCGTCCACCAGTTCGCAAAGCAATCGCATCAGTGCCACCACTCTAACCATCTGAAATCCTCAGACTGATTGCGATAAACCTTGATCCGAATCCCGCTATCGTAGATAGCATCTACTCGATCGCATTAGTCATCCTTCCATGGATAACAACAAAATCCTGACAATTCCTGGCATCTAGTACGTACTTTCAGTACTCACCCTGCCATTGGCCAACGAATGTTCCCAAAGAACAACAACTAGCAAACAGAGATTTCTAACCCCAATTGTGACAAAATCCTTATTCACAATTTCTTATCTAAATGCATCCTTCGAGGTCGTCGCCTCGAAATTCACTACCATCCTGCTGAAACCCTCAGATGGACCAACACCACCCTCAACATTAGTAGCCTATATCGAATGCTTACTTCTATCTCGGAACTAGAGATAGTATCGACGAAACGATTCCGGTTATCATGTTCCAGATAACCAAACCCTTGGCTCACTAGCGGGGATAACCAAACTGATTCATCTTGATACCGCACAGAATCTATCAATACTAGTGGCAATTACGTTATCTAACCCTTTCAATGACACAGCATATCAAAACGCACTGGGATATCAGTGACAACAATCCTGCCAGACTCAGAAACACAAGTCTCAGCTGTTGTCTCGTCCCATGAAACAACTAATGCTAACCTGCTAATGTTCATTGAAATCCATGAGCACTTGTCGAATCGCCTCTCAAGAACAAATCTTGAGAAATCTGCTGGAAGTCCTCAAGCTACACATTCTGACTAACAGTCCCCAAAATTTGTCCACTGACAATCCTGGGACAATCACTGAATCCTATTTCCGCAAACTGGATAAATCATTGCTAAAACCAAGCAATGTTCAGATCAAAATCCGTCAATGGTAATCTCAGTAATGCTATTAACTAGAAAATGATCACAAGAGCCAACCTATGACTATTCTCATGATCTGCAGAATCCAAAAAGCCCCGATTCTCGCATCCCTGGAGATTCCTTAGCAACTAAAGAATTCCCTAAATGCACTTGAATCGCTATATCAAAGCATACCATACTTATAGTACTATTCCCAATACTTCTTGATTCACTACATCCCAATCAGTACCAATTGGAATAATCTGACCGATCAAGTTGATCTACTGTAGCTCTCGCTCTGCCTGACGATATCAACCCTAATCAGACAATCACAGATCAATGAAACTCTCATGGCCGATCAATATCGATGATCTCACTGCCACACATCCGCAGATCCCAAATACTTGGAATCAAAAGAATCACAGCTGATTCAATCACTCATCTTAGACAGAGACAGACAACAGTTACAAGTAATCACTAGTGCTAAACCTGCACCAGTCTAGACATACTATCCACTGTCTATATTCATTCAAGATGATCATAAGGACTTGTTCAACCCAAGCCGCAATACAAGTCCAAAAGATTCCAGCTATTGCTGAACATGTTCCTGATAACTATATCTCTTGCTAAGACTGCAACAAATCGAAACTGAGGTTACTTGCCGCGGTGTCCCACCTGAAATCACCACCAAGTGTACACTGGCATAAATCATGCTATCCTCATGCCTCAAATAGTCATGTACAATCCTTAGCATCGGATATAATCTATCACTGAAGGAAACCATCATTGCTGAAAAATACTCATCCCCGAGTCCAATGTTACAGGAAGTTCACAAACCATCTCCTGGATAGCCCCTATCACAAGAGCATCCAAACACCGACTAGATCCACTAGTCTATCAGTATCCAATAGGCTAAAACTATCTGCTCAGAGTACGCACTTGTCAAGGAAATCTCTCCAAGACTGGTCCTTATGACAAAACTACAAACCAATATCTCTGACGACAGTCAGTCGATATCTAAACCGTTGATACCTAACCAGGCATCTAATCCAATGTCATACCCCGTCGTGACTGTTACCAAAACTCTAGACTAGGTAGCCTTCCCACCGCCAATCCTGAAGCACGAAGGCTTCCAGGTATTCTCCGAATTACAAAAGACTCCCAGAGTAACACTGGCATAGGGTCGCGCTCCATCATGTCTAGTCATGATCATAGTCCACAACTCTCGATATGTACTCAACTTGTTCCTGATGAAATCCCATCATCACGAATTCCCAACCTATGAAGGTCAATCAGGCTACTGTTCTACGGAAACAACCTAGAACGAAACTCAAAATTTCAAACAAGATCAAAATTCCCATGCCCCCAGATGAATCACCTCATCACTGGCACTAACCCAGTCAAACGACTAATTAGGTCAATCCTAGGAAAACACCTAGACTAACCCCATGTCAATCCGTTACCGCTGGCTTACTCAAAATCCATGAGCTATCCTAGTTGATTAGTCAACTAATTCCAAGCCAAACTTTATAAAATTACTTGCAATCAATCACGAATTGCTGAATAAGTAACACATCAAGTTTGTACAATTTCTTTATTACAATCCCATGTAATATTATTACAGTATTCCGAAAATACAACAACATGTACATCCAATAACTTGATATGATACAACCAAATTCTGATGATATATTACAACTGAAATACTGTTTACAAATACATCAATACAGTATTTAAAATCATCGAACTTGTCTTCTCTCCTTGAGCATGAAGCTTCCAATCGACACACGCATCGATACAAGCATACTTCCGTCCAAGTCTCTATACATGTCCTCCTGCGAAGAACTCCGGAGAAATGGCACGTGTTAGCTAACCAGCTATGCTCTGCGTCAGTGCATGTCAGTCGAATTCTTCTGCTCACGATCTACCATCAGCGTTCTTCTTGTAACCAAATCATGCTTTTGAACATGAAGTTTCTTGTATGCCTACCAAAAGCATCGATACAAGCATACCGGCAAAACCATGTTCTGCACGAGTTTACAGACCTTACGTTCGAAACCTGTCATGCCTTAGGTACTCAAGGTATCTCCTGTGAAGGTCTATCTGACAATCTCTCCAGCTACGAGTGGAGAATCTCTTTGGACTGAAACCACATGGGTTTTTATACACCATTCGTTCCAAAAATCCCTCAGAGATATCTGACGCTATATACCCAATCTTCTCTTCCAGTCTTCCTTGGCTGGAATCCATATGTTCTTCGATCAACATCCCAATGCAACGAATGATGAACCGTCCACAGCAGTCAGTCTATCTATCTATCGATATGCTACTACTGGTGTTCTCATCACTGTTGCATTCCTTATTGTAAAAACTTATGCCGCAAACCTCGGCAATGAAGAACCAAATATTCTTTCGCTAGGCCTCAATAAATCCTACAAGGATAATCAAGAAGTCTTATTATCAATTTCCTAAGTCCCTTGCATGCAGCTCTGATACCAATAAATGTAGCAACCCGACCCGGATCCACTACCTAATCAGAGTTAAGAGCATAATTAAGCATGCATTAAATAAAATCGTTGCGGAAGACTTAAATACATGCAGACCGGCAAAATACAACCGGCTAACAAACTCTATTTATACAACCCAATCGAATTACTTAGATAAAAACCTACAGCTAAATACTGCTGTCTTCAAGGTCGCTGACTCCTCTAGGCTCCTGGTGCTCAATCCTGCACCTACACCTGTCCCGTCGAAATAGGGTATCCAGATATACAGAAAATACTGGACGTGAGCTCTAAGCTCAATACGAAAGCAAGGATAAACATACAAATATGATGCATGCAAATGACAGGGTATCCATATCTGGGATAACTGTATACGAACTGCTCAGACTAGCGCCTGGGATATAAGCTCGTCACATCGGGGTAGCTAACCACTGTGTGCGACCACTCATTCCCGAATCACGGACGCGGACCACGGAGTCCTTTAGGTATCGGTACCTAAGGGTACTCGATATCAAATGTCCTAACAGGGCTGAGCAACCCTAACTGGCTCATCTCGAAAGATATACAGATGTACAGGCACAAGATGATATGCACATGCCGCATAACAATAATAACATGAAAACACATAAATGCAACATATAAGCATGCATATCCGCTGGCAATCTCAGTAAGTACTTACGTACCTTTCTAAGGCAGTCCTAGTAGTCCCACTCTTTCTAAGGCAGTCCTAGTAGTCCCACTCTAGCTTTCAAGCCTATCATCAAGTCTACAATGCAAATACTCATGCATCATTCAATAAGCTCTAAAAGCCTTAACTAAGCTATTGCATACTCCTAAATAATTTAAGGAGACCATAGCTATACCTGCGTCCGTCGTCAGCCCACTGATGGTGACTATCCCGCAACTAGGGCACTCCCCTGCTGCGAATCCACTGCCTCAAACACGGCTCTACAACACGAGCACTGCTCCGCTACTATGTCAGACACTGTCTGACTATACTAAAACAAATATCCTACTCCAACTCTAAAATAAAAGTACCCAAAGCCCTAAAATAGGACCACGAGGGCGAAGGAGAGAATTCGGAATTGGCAAGAAATGAATGCCTCGGACCTTATATTTATAGGCATCGATCGGAACTTCCGATCCTTGATCGAAACATCCGATCCTTCCATCGGAGCTTCCGAACATCCTCATCTGCCACGTGTCAAAATCTCACTGGTTGACTTCGGATAGGGGTGATCAGAGCTTCCGATCCTGTTCAGAGCTTCTGATCAACAACACGTCATGGATGACGTAATTCGATCGGAGCTTCCGATCGTTCATCGGAGCTTCCGATCACCTTCGGAGCATCCGATCCTAACTTCGGAGCTTCCGATCTCTCTGACCCTC
Organism: Henckelia pumila; assembly: GCF_033568475.1. Classification (NCBI taxonomy): domain Eukaryota; kingdom Viridiplantae; phylum Streptophyta; class Magnoliopsida; order Lamiales; family Gesneriaceae; genus Henckelia; species Henckelia pumila. The sequence continues at coordinate 145,565,324 of NC_133120.1, forward strand.
CGGACCATTTCTGATCATTTTGGGTCTAATTCCGGGCTCCGTTAATCCATTTAGAAGTCTCCTTAATCACGTTTTACTAAATCTAACATGATCACACGATAATAACTCATTATCGTTAATTCTGGATATGGGCCACTACAGGTATACACTTGAGGGCCCTATCGGTTTATAGAGAGGTTCTGCAATAACAAAGGTGTTGTTATAGTCTTCCAAAATGAGCGACTCCAAAGGGCTAACTACGGACAAAGTTATGGTTCGGGAATATTATTAAGTTTTGGGAGTATTTATTAGTTTAGTAAAGTCTTATAGAACTTGTGTAGTAATACGGTGAATTTTTGATTATAGGCTTGGAACCTAGGTCCTATTAAGACTTGAACTAGCCTAGAGATACATACACATTGACTGAGATTTCCAGCGAGTATACATGTTTATATGTTGCATTTTCTTGGCATTATTATGTGACATGATATATGTTTTAATGCTTTTCATATTCATATGTCATGTGCATATACACGTTGAGCCTGTACCTTGATATACCTTGATTATAGAGTCGCTCAGCTCTATACTTGTATATAGTCTGTCACTGGGAGTACCGCGACGATGGGGACATGTATGTCTGATTACTCCGTTGTATTAGACGAGTGTGGTTGTACCCAGAGATTGATCCGCGAGGTTGCAGCACTCATGTGGCGCCTGTACTGAGCATGACTTTTTAGATGACCCGTTACCAGTTATCACGATTGCATGCATCATATACATATGCTTACTCATGTTTATGTACTGGGCGTTAATTGCTCATGTCCTAGTTATTATCTTGGACACCTCATTCCACGGGACAGATCACAGGATGGATGGAGCTGGGAGTTCGAGACAGGACTAGGGAGCAAGAGCCTTCAGGGGATATTTTATACAGCAGGATTTGATATAGCTATATAATTTTTTTCTTTAAGTTATTCGATATGGTTGTATCACTACTGAGAATAAGCTTTGAACTATTGTCTTAAGTTTGTTATGTAAATTATGGGTTATGTTTTCGCAAGTTTTACTCTGTTAATCGCTTTTGATATTAATTAAGATTAATGCATGTCATAGTGCAAGTTAGTAGGTGATTCAATGAGGGTCTCTACATTTGTGGTATCAGAGCATGCATAGATGCTTAGATTTTGGGATTAGTACTTGGGATTTAGTCTAGTCTTGAGTAATTATTGCACATTTGAGATTTTGAAATGTGCAAATCTTTTCAGATATGGATGATAGAGGAGATAAGAGTCATGACAGTGTTGGCCAGGCAAGAGGTCATCATCATCGCCATCATCATGAGGATAGGCATTGTCATCACCACGAGGGTAGACGTCGCTATTCTATCAATAAATTTCTACAAGTAGGACTGAAACCCTTGATGGGAGGCAAGAATCATGATGAGGCAAGGAGATGGATGGCTAGGATTGAAAGTGCTTTTCGAGCTTTCGATTGTACTGAGGAGAAGAAGTTGGAAGTTCTTGATTTTGTTCTGGATGGACGAGCACGCTTATGGTGGGATGCCAAGGCTGCCTAGGAACGTACTGAGAAAGGTCGTGTGACTTGGGAGGATTTCGTCAGCAGTTCCAGAGACTTTATTTTCCTCCAGAAGTTCGCCAGGCATGATCGATGGAGTTTCTGACACTGGGCAGGGATCCATAACTATTGATGAGTATCAACAATGATTCATTGATCTATTACCTTATAGTCCCCATATTAATGAGAGTGATGCGTCCAAGTATGATATCTTTCTGGCTTGAATCAGGATATCTATTCACAGATTGTTGTTTGTGATGATCCGACATCATACGAGACTCTGGTTAATCGGTGCCAGCAAGTGGAGAACAACAATAGGTGGGCACAGCTAATGATGTCAGGATATCCTGGTGGATTATTTGGGCCTGGGGCTCAATCTATTGTGCAGTCTGGTTCTACTTCTTCTACTACTACTACTACTTATTCTGGTTCTCGAGGCATGTTCCAATTTGGGAAGAAGAATGACCATTGTAATCATTGTGGTGGGAAGCATCCTACTGCAGCTTTTCGGAAGGCATCTGGTGCTTGTTTTATTTGTGACGATCAAGGGAATTTGCGGAGGGATTATCCTACTCATATGGGAGCTGCTAGTGGATCGGGATCACAGGCTGGATCTCAGGCTTCTACTTATCCACGTCAGCCGCCAGCACCACCTAGTTCTTCCAGTCTTCGCCCACGTACTCAGGGGCAGGTATTTTCTCTTTCTCAGGATCAGGCTACAGAGGGAGCGATCACATGTTGGCAGGTACCTTTTTGTTATGTGGTATTCTTGCACTTGTTTTAATTGATACTGGAGCATCGCATTCCTTTATTTCTAGCCGTTTTGTTAAGATACATAGATTAACTTATGTATCATTAGACCTGGATTTATTTGTATCTAATCCATTGGAGCAGGAGGTAGTAACTAAGCGTCTAGTGATGGGTTGCCTTCTAGAGTTTGAGGGTCATGTGTTGTCTGCTAATCAGATTATTCTAGCGATGACAGATTTTGATTGTATTTGGGAATAAATATGCTGACTTTGTATCACGCTACTGTGGATTGTTATCAGCGTCTGTTACAGTTTCATTCGGATGAGGTGATAGCTGGTACTTCTAAGGTGAGGGAGCACGACCTCCAATGCCACTTGTATCGGCTCTGAAGGAATGTTATGTCTTAGAGCCAGGTGGGAGAGCTACCTCATTTATGTAGTTGATATGTCCACGAGTAGTCCGGGTATTAATCAGTTACCTGTGGTCAGCGAGTTTCCTGATGTATTCCCTGATGAGATTCCTGGTTTTTCTCCGGTTCGAGAGGTTGAATTTGGTATTGATATAGTACCAAGAACAACACCTATATCCCGAGCACCTTATCATCTGGCACCGTCAGAGATAAGGAAATTGAAACAACAGTTGTAGGATTTGCTTGATAAGAGATATATATGCCCGAGTGTTTCTCCGTGGGAGCACCTGTTTTATTTGTCAAGAAGAAGGATGGATCGATGCGATTATGTATTGACTACAGGAAGTTGAATCGTCTCACCATCAAGAATAAGTATCCTCTGCCAAAAATTGATGATCTGGTCGATCAATTATGTAGTGACCCAACCCGGAATCACTAATTACTCAGAGTTAAGCATGCAACTAAATCTTAGAAGCGGAATAAAATGAATCCAACTTAAATAGTTAAACTCAAATACAACCATACATCGGCAGAACAATCGGGCCAAATAAAATATTATACAACCCCATCGAAACAGTAGTACTAAAGAGTTCTCCCTAAAAACACCTGCCAGGAAGACTCTCCACGCATCCACTGCAGCTCAACGACCACTGCCCCCGGATCCGTCCAACCTCAGTCCTGCCCCATGGAATAGGGTGTCCAATACAAAAACACTTGGACGTGAGCCTAACGCTCAGTATGAAAGTACGAGTATACACATGATATGGATGCAAATACAAATGCATATGAAATGGGTATCGGAAACCTATCCAAGATAGAATACTGCTCAGTCACTGGCGCCATGGTATGTAGCACGCTGCGCCGTCGTATTAGGAGGTGGCTTCCATACCAATCAAACGTGAAACGGGAACATGATCCAAAAACTGTGGATCCACCGTTCACTATAATAACTGGAGCTGAGCAACGCCATACTACTGGCTATGCACATCAAGGCACAAGGTGTAAGAGTGGGTGCCCAGTGAGCCAACTGTGTGGCTATGGGCTTTGTTGACTCTTTGTATAAACAATCTTTTGTTTAATATTATTTACACTTTTATGGCAATGACTTTATATTACTTCATATTGTTATATTGTGATATACTATTGTTGTTTTGATAAAGACCTTGAATATACTATAGTGTATGTAAGATGTGGTAGAACATGGAGATGTCTATCATGAAATACATCTTATAGTCACTGTATATTCTAAAACCGTTCCTAGTCGATTGAGCCGTCCGATAATAAGGATAAGGATCGCTCGAGTTTGAGACTAGCATTTGCGATGCGGAGTACCACGTTTCATTGGTAGGGAACATGGAGATGTTCGAAGCATGCAAATGGATATTCATAGGATGAATAGTCGAACTACCCTATCCGGACTTTCCAAGTGGTTATCACTTATCGAGTGGATAAAGTCCGCGGTTTTGGTTGTACACCATTAGTCCTTACGACTTGAAACATCATGGAGACTCTATATGCTAGTACTGTGCTTTGACTCGTTTACCGACTCTGAGGGGGTCATCAGGTGTCGAGATTGGGTACAGTTACGACACATATAGGAGTCAATGCATTGTTGTCAAGGATTCACCACATACTTGCGAGTGTGGATATCCTATGCGATCTGAGGAGATATTAGTGTGACAAATCTCTGGCCAGAGTACTTGATGTGATTTAAGAAATGGTTTCTTAGTAGCACATGCGATGTCACTAATTTGATCTTCAAGATGCATTGCATAGTTATCGAATCTTGAGCGACTCTCGATATACCAATGGTTGTTGATTCGATCGGGATATATGGATGAAGGGACCGTACTGTACGTTAACCAAAATCTACTGGTTCTTGTAGGCACTATCAGTGATACCTAGGGAATCATGGGGCGATGTTGCTAGGCGCTTTACCATGATTCGTTGGGCAAGTCGGAAAGTGTTGTTCCGAGTCACAAGGAGTTGTGAGCCCACGGCTAGCTGTATCCCTGAACCATTGAGGGTCACACAGTGTAATGGAGTTTTAATCCCCGTTGAGATAGTTAAATTTAAAGAGTTAAATTTAATGAACTAAGGAGTTGGACTTCTTAAATAAGAGTAAGGGAGTAGGATTTCCTAAAATGACATAGGGATGGACATTTTTGGAAACCACTGAATTCGGATTCAGGAAAATTTATTTTGACTTTAAAATGTGCAGAAATGGTTTCTGTGCACATTGGTGAAATCGTTTCATCAATCGGAGTCACGATGAATTTTATATTAATTTCTGAACGAGCGGGCTTTGCTTGTCGGGCCCCAGCTTATGACTAATGGGCCCTAAGGTGTTAGTGGCCTGCATTATAAATAAGTTATTTCAGTACAGAAATTACACACAACAGGTCATTTTTTTGAGACAGAAAAATCGAAAACCCTAGTCTCTCTCAAACATATTTCGGCCGCCCCCCTTTCACTCTGCCCGAGAAAATTCCGGTCTGTGATTTTGAATCGCAGTAAGGAATAACGAATCAGATTCGTGTATTCTCTTCGCAGAAAACTTCTGATAGATTTTCTAGTGCAATCTATCAGAGGGATTAAACCTCTGTTCGTGGACCTGATTGAAGGCGTTCATCGGTTCCAGGGAGAGACAACAAGAGCAGAATTGTTCTGTTGGTGTCCATTAATCTCGTTGCGAGATTTGAGGTAAAATTTATTTAATTGTTATTTAAATTTTACACACACGTAATTCAATCGATGAACGGTTGATACCCATACCATGGAAACGTTCCATGAAAAATTTTTAAACTTCCGCTGCACCGGGTATCAATCGTAATTGGTCTGGGAACTCGCCAGTTTTCCAACAGTGGTATCAAAGCCAGGTTGCTCAGATCAATCGATTGAATTAATCAATTGTACAAAATTTTTGAGTCTCGGTTTATGAAACAAAATAAATATTTTTAAATAAAAATTTTTTTTTTCGGGGCAAAACCCGGGCAGCGATTGGATCGCTGCCCGGTGGGGCAGCAATTGTTGCTGCCCCGGGCGGCGCACGGCGCCGCCCAAAGGGGGCGCACGGCGCCGCCCAGGGCGGCGACCGTCGCCGCCCAGGGCGGCGCACGGCGCTGCCCAGGGCAGCGCTGTGCGCTGCCCAGCGCAGCGCTGGGCGCTGCCCAGGGCGGCGCACAGCGCCGCCCAGGGGCGGCGCTCGGCGCCGCCCAGGGCGACGCACGGCGCCGCCCAGCGGCGGCGCCAGGCGCCGCCAGGGCAGCAAACGTTGCTGCCCTAAGGGGGCAGCCGGGCTGCCCCGGCCCGCGCCCCGGGTGCGGGCCGGCCCGGGAGTGTCCCGGGCGGCCCGCGGGAAAAATTATATTTTAATTTTAATATTTAAAATTTTATTTTTGGTCCGGTCAAAAAAAATTGTTTTTGATTGGTTCACGAGATTTCGGATCGAATTGTTCGAGTCCGTAAATTTTAAAATTGATTTTGGATAAATTTGAATTTTTGGAAAATTTTAATATTTTATCCGTAAATTGAATTTTGAAATCAATTATTTTGGTACAATTGATGATAAGATATGATCTTATGATATATTAGATAAAATATGATTTTATTTGTAAAATTGGATTTTATAGATAAAATATGATTTTATTTGATATGGAGATAAAATATGATTTTATATGTGAAATGTGATTTTATATATAAAATATGATTTTATCTTGTTTAAATTTGAATTGCCACAGCATGTTATCCAATAAATTAATTTTGAATTAAATGTTATTGGATAAGGATGATCGATTGCCATGACCAATTTTGTAGGTGTATGTTAGGAATTTACATTTTGTCTTTATTGTTGTTGGTTTTATTAATGGGCCTGGTTTATGGCCCGATATGAATGTCATATGTAATAAAAGTGGGCTTGGTTTATAGCCCGTTCCCACCCCCTAAAAATGTATCCCCTACTTGTCATTGTTATTTAATTGTAAATACATTAGATTTAGTGGGAGATCAAGATTTGAAGATGGTGGGCCCAGCAGACAATGAAGACTGAAGAAATGTAAATTGGAAGCATATGTAATAGGATTGCATTTGCATACTGCATATTACCTAGGATTGGACTAAGACCCGTGATTGGCAACCACGGGTCAATTAGAAATGGAATCGATCATCCTATATAATATGTGATATTATGATTGTATGCATGTTTAGACATAAATTGCGTGAATCCGGCAATGCATGCAATAAATTAAATATGATGAGACAAATATTTTTATAAATAAAAATCCCTCATTTTAAATATGATTTAAAATTTATATCAAGATAAATAAAGGAAATTTAAATATTGTTTAAATGTTCCTACCTTCCATCAACGGTCAATGTATGTGATGCTACCCGCGGATACGGTCCGGCTCATATTATTGGGGGGGCCCGTTCGTCGGAAAGCTGTACATTGGATCGACAAATGTTGTAAGTTGGGTGGAACTCCCATGGGATCGGCTCATATTATTGGGGGATCCACATGGCGACCGTCCATCACAACTTAATATTGATGGGTCATCTTGACATGTCACTTTAAACGGCGTCATATTATTGGGCCCTTATTGGACATGAGGTAAATACATGGGGGTTGCTTTGGAAGCAATTGGGCTCTACCTTTTGAGAATTATGGTTGGCTGATATTATTCGGGACCATAAGTTTGTCAATTGGACTCCATGTTCTCACTAAGGAAAAAGTTTCCCGTTTTCACTAGAGGGTGGTGAAATCGTTAAAATAGTGGGAGTGAGATTCATAAAATTAAATTCGCCTATTTTATGTCTTAGTAAATTGTTAAACAATCATTGATATATGTCTGTTTTTCCTTTTCAGTATTTCATACAATGAATTCGCGAAATCCTTTATTCTCGATCCTCGAACAAAACAAGCTGACTGGCGCCAACTATACGGAATGGTTCCGGAAGTTGAAGATTGTCTTAACTTCGGAGAAAATGCTCTACGTGTTAGAGAAAGCACCTCCGAAGGAAGCACCAGCTGACATAAGTCCGGAGGAATTGGCCAAACTTGATGCATGGTGTGACCATGACATCAAGACCAAATGCTATATGCAAGCCTCGATGTCTGATGAACTCCAGAGGCGATTTGAGGACACGGTGAATGCTGCTGACATTCACACGCAACTCAAGGAACTTTTTGGGGCTCAGTCGAGGGCTGAAAGGTTCTCTACTGTTAAGGAGTTGATGACGTGCCGCATGCGTGAAGGGACTTCGGTCCGTGATCATGGGGTACGAGTGATTTGGCTCATACAGAAGTTAGCGACCCTTGATTTGGTGTTGGAGCATGAACTCAATGTGGACTTGCTGCTTCTATCTCTTCCTTCTTCATTTGATGGATTCGTGATAAATTTTAATATGAACAAGATAGAGGCCACCCTTGAAGAGATGGTCAATATGCTCGTTACATATGAATCCACACTTAAGAAGGATAAGCCAGCTTTCTTGGTGGGCTCCTCATCTTCTGCTAAGAAGGGGCCAAGTATGAAGGGCAAGAAACGTTCTGCCCCACCCAAGAAAGTGGAACCCGAGAAGAAGCAAAAGACAAAGGCTTCAAACGATGGAAAATCCAAGGATATTTGCCATTACTGCAAGAAGCCGGGTCATTGGAAGCGCAACTGCAAGGAGTATCTTGAGCAGTTGGGAACTGCAAAGGGTATGTTCTATATCGAAATAAACATGTCACTTAATACAACTTCTTGGGTATTGGATACCGGATGTGGTTCTCACATTTGCAATGATTTGCAGGTGATGACAAGAAGTCGCAGGCTTAGAATGGGTGAGACCCAGCTGAGGCTCGGGAATGGTTCCAGAGTTGAAGCTACGGCCATTGGAGATGTTTGTTTGATTTTGCAGAATGGTTTTAAATTATTGTTGAGAGATGTTTTATTTGTGCCAGATTTAATTAAAAACATTATTTCTATTTCTATGCTTGATAGAGATGGTTATTCTTGTAATTTTGTGAATGGGATTTGCAGTATTTACAAGAATGAATGTTTAATTGGAAATGGACAACTTGAAAACGATCTATATAATTTAAAACTAAAAGACGTTCCAGTAAATTGTATTGACAAACCGGCGACAACAAACAAAAGGAAAAACGATAGTCAAAACCCGGCAAACCTTTGGCACGCTAGACTAGGTCATATTTCCTCAAGGAGGATGAACAAGCTAGTGGGAGAGGGCATGTTTGATATGTCTGATATTAACTCTCTACCTACTTGTGAATCCTGCCTAAAAGGGAAAATGACTAAATCCCCTTTTAAGGGAAACCTGAGCGTAGTCAAAATCTGTTGGATTTGATCCATACAGATGTTTGTGGTCCATTTAGAGTAGGGACTCAACATGGCCACACCTACTTCATTACCTTTACTGATGATTATTCAAGGTATGGGTATTTATATTTAATGAAATATAAGTCTGAAGCATTTGAAAAGTTCAAAGAATTCAAGGCTGAAGTAGAAAACAAGCTAGGTAAAAGTATTAAAGCACTTCGATCGGATCGAGGTGGAGAATACTTGAGTACCGAGTTTTTGGACTATCTGAAAGAGAATGGGATTCTCTCTCAGTGGACTCCTCCTATGACACCACAGCTTAATGGTGTATCGGAGCGTCGTAATCGAACTTTGTTGGACATGGTTCGATCTATGATGAGCTTCACTGAGCTTCCACCTTCGTTTTGGGGCTATGCGCTTGAAACGGCGGTATTGTTGTTGAACAACGTCCACACTAAAGCAGTGGACAAAACACCATACGAGTTATGGAATGGCAAAGCTCCTAAGTATTCGTACTTGAGGATTTGGGGATGTCCAGCTTACGTGAAGCGGACAGTGGGAGATAAGTTGGATAGTCGATCCAGCTTGTGTTATTTTGTGGGGTATCCGAAGAATTCAATCGGATATTATTTCTATTATCCTGCTGAAACAAAGGTGTTTGTTTCTAGGAATGCCACCTTCTTGGAGAAGGAATTCTTATTGGATAAGAAAGGCGAGATGATGGAACTCGAAGAAGTTCGAGAAGAACCCGAAATACAAAATAACGATCCCACACCTCAGGAACCATTGCTGGACACGCCTGCACCTAGAAGATCCGAGAGGACTTCTAGACCTCCAGTTCGATATGGTCTTCTTCTTGAAGAGGGTCAAGATGAACCCGACATTGGATGTGATCCAAGAAGCTTCAAGGAAGCAATTTCTGATGCGGATTCGAATTTATGGCTTGAAGCTATGCAATCAGAATTGGATTCGATGCATACTAACCAAGTCTGGACTTTAGTGGATCCTCCCGATGGAATTGTTCCAATAGGGTGTAAATGGATCTACAAAAGAAAGCTTGGGCCTGATGGTAAGGTATTGACCTACAAGGCGCGATTGGTGGCTAAAGGTTATACTCAAAGGCAAGGAGTTGACTATGACGAAACCTTTTCACCAGTTGCAATGTTCAAGTCCATAAGAATCCTTATTGCCATAGCTGCATGGTATGACTATGAGATATGGCAAATGGATGTGAAGACTGCTTTTCTTAATGGAGACATTAAGGAGGAAATCTATATGAAGCAGCCTGAGGGGTACACATCCATGGGAAGCGAGCATAAGGTATGCAAGCTTCAGAGATCAATTTATGGTCTAAAACAAGCATCAAGAAGTTGGAACCAGAAATTTGATGAAACAATAAAAGATTTTGGTTTCATCAAGAACCCGGAGGAACCTTGCGTGTACAAGAAAGTAGTTAAGGATGCGGTGACATTCTTAGTACTTTATGTTGATGACATCCTACTCATTGGGAATGATGTAGGGATGTTGCAGTCAACAAAGATATGGTTATCAGGTAGATTTTCGATGAAGGATTTGGGTGAGGCATCCTACATTCTTGGGATACAGATCTATAGGGATAGATCTAAGAGAATGATAGGACTCACTCAATCAACCTACATCGATACCATATTGAAACGGTTTTCAATGGATGGGTCCAAGAGAGGACATCTACCCATGTGTCATGGAGTTTCTCTATCCAAGTCTATGTGTCCCAAGACTGATGCAGAGATAGAGAATATGACACATGTACCATATGCGTCAGCTATAGGTAGTATCATGTATGGGATGATATCTACCAGACCGGATGTAGCATTTGCTCTGAGTGTCACGAGCAGATATCAGTCTAATCCTGGTCAGATGCATTGGAAAGCCGTGAAGGACATTCTTAAGTACTTGCGAAGGACTAAGAATATGTTCATGGTATATGGAGGACGAGAACTCAAACTGGAAGGCTATACCGACTCTAGCTTCCAAAGTGATGTGGATGACTCGAAGTCAACCTCTGGATTTGTGTTCATGCTCAATGGCGGTGCTGTCTCTTGGAAGAGTTCCAAGCAGGACACCACAGCGGATTCCACCACTGAGGCTGAATACATTGCAGCATCAGCTGCTGCTAAAGAGGCCGTTTGGATGAGGAATTTCGTCCAAGAGTTGGGCGTCATTCCTGAATATGTTGGTCCAGTCCCGGTGTACTGCGACAACACGGGTGCCGTTGCTCAAGCAAAGGAACCAAGGTCTCATCAAAGATCCAAACACGTACTGAGGAAATACCACATAATCCGGGAGATTGTGGAAAGAGGAGACATCAGTGTCGAACGAGTGGCCTCTGCAGACAATATCGCTGATCCACTTACTAAGCCTTTGCCAGGACCATTGTTTGACAAACATCGCGAAGCAATGGGTCTACGTAGTATGACTAGTTGGCTATAGGGCAAGTGGGAGATTGTAAGAGTGGGTGCCCAGTGAGCCAACTGTGTGGCTATGGGCTTTGTTGACTCTTTGTATAAACAATCTTTTGTTTAATATTATTTACACTTTTATGGCAATGACTTTATATTACTTCATATTGTTATATTGTGATATACTATTGTTGTTTTGATAAAGACCTTGAATATACTATAGTGTATGTAAGATGTGGTAGAACATGGAGATGTCTATCATGAAATACATCTTATAGTCACTGTATATTCTAAAACCGTTCCTAGTCGATTGAGCCGTCCGATAATAAGGATAAGGATCGCTCGAGTTTGAGACTAGCATTTGCGATGCGGAGTACCACGTTTCATTGGTAGGGAACATGGAGATGTTCGAAGCATGCAAATGGATATTCATAGGATGAATAGTCGAACTACCCTATCCGGACTTTCCAAGTGGTTATCACTTATCGAGTGGATAAAGTCCGCGGTTTTGGTTGTACACCATTAGTCCTTACGACTTGAAACATCATGGAGACTCTATATGCTAGTACTGTGCTTTGACTCGTTTACCGACTCTGAGGGGGTCATCAGGTGTCGAGATTGGGTACAGTTACGACACATATAGGAGTCAATGCATTGTTGTCAAGGATTCACCACATACTTGCGAGTGTGGATATCCTATGCGATCTGAGGAGATATTAGTGTGACAAATCTCTGGCCAGAGTACTTGATGTGATTTAAGAAATGGTTTCTTAGTAGCACATGCGATGTCACTAATTTGATCTTCAAGATGCATTGCATAGTTATCGAATCTTGAGCGACTCTCGATATACCAATGGTTGTTGATTCGATCGGGATATATGGATGAAGGGACCGTACTGTACGTTAACCAAAATCTACTGGTTCTTGTAGGCACTATCAGTGATACCTAGGGAATCATGGGGCGATGTTGCTAGGCGCTTTACCATGATTCGTTGGGCAAGTCGGAAAGTGTTGTTCCGAGTCACAAGGAGTTGTGAGCCCACGGCTAGCTGTATCCCTGAACCATTGAGGGTCACACAGTGTAATGGAGTTTTAATCCCCGTTGAGATAGTTAAATTTAAAGAGTTAAATTTAATGAACTAAGGAGTTGGACTTCTTAAATAAGAGTAAGGGAGTAGGATTTCCTAAAATGACATAGGGATGGACATTTTTGGAAACCACTGAATTCGGATTCAGGAAAATTTATTTTGACTTTAAAATGTGCAGAAATGGTTTCTGTGCACATTGGTGAAATCGTTTCATCAATCGGAGTCACGATGAATTTTATATTAATTTCTGAACGAGCGGGCTTTGCTTGTCGGGCCCCAGCTTATGACTAATGGGCCCTAAGGTGTTAGTGGCCTGCATTATAAATAAGTTATTTCAGTACAGAAATTACACACAACAGGTCATTTTTTTGAGACAGAAAAATCGAAAACCCTAGTCTCTCTCAAACATATTTCGGCCGCCCCCTTTCACTCTGCCCGAGAAAATTCCGGTCTGTGATTTTGAATCGCAGTAAGGAATAACGAATCAGATTCGTGTATTCTCTTCGCAGAAAACTTCTGATAGATTTTCTAGTGCAATCTATCAGAGGGATTAAACCTCTGTTCGTGGACCTGATTGAAGGCGTTCATCGGTTCCAGGGAGAGACAACAAGAGCAGAATTGTTCTGTTGGTGTCCATTAATCTCGTTGCGAGATTTGAGGTAAAATTTATTTAATTGTTATTTAAATTTTACACACACGTAATTCAATCGATGAACGGTTGATACCCATACCATGGAAACGTTCCATGAAAAATTTTTAAACTTCCGCTGCACCGGGTATCAATCGTAATTGGTCTGGGAACTCGCCAGTTTTCCAACACAAGGCTCAACATGATCATGCATGCAACAATATATAAATGGCACATAGTCATATAAATGCAGTCATAGAACATGTATACTCTATCAGGGTATCTCGGATAATACGTCCATACCTCTAGGAAGACAACCCTTGAGAACTCTAGCAATCTAGCAGTCCAAGCCTATAATCAATAATCACTATATCACTTAAAACATCCTAAAAGCCTTAACTAATCTATTGAACACTCCTAAATATTTTTAGGAAGCAAAAGCTATACCTGCGTCCGTCGTCAGTCCTTTGTTGTCGATAGCCTCACAACTAGGCCATAGCTCCGCTACGACACCTAGATCGCACTGCCGCTTCTGGATTTCCAATAGGACGCCTAGAACTCCCTAGATCTAAGCTAGAATGCCAAAGAAAAGAGAGGATAAAGGTACTCGATGTGCTTGAAAATGAAGTTTGACACCTCTATTTATAGACGGAGTTCGGAGCCCCCGAACCCGACTTTGGAGCCTCTGATCCAGTTCAGATCCTCCGTCCTTGACTTCGTAGCATCCGATCCGAAGTCCCATCAATGGCGTCATCAATGACGTAATATTCTAGACAGTTGGCCGTGCAAGTTCGGAGCCTCCGATCTCAGGTTCGGAGCCTTCGAACCAATTCAGAGCCTCCTAACCTGGTTCGGATCCTCCGAACCCTCCGAACACTCCGAACCTTCTCAGCCATTTTGAGTATCCTGGATCCATTTTTGAACTCCTTAGACTTGTTAGGAAATCCCTTAATCGTATTTAGGCCAGTTAATCATTATTTGTGAACTTGATTAACTTAGTTTGGAGATGGGTTACTACATTCTCCCTTACTTAAGAGATTTCGTCCTCGAAATCAAGACTAGGATTATCGGAAACAATATGAAATAATATTGCAATACTTTAGTTAAAATTACAACTTAACTGAAAAAATAAGTTACAATCAAAACAACTCTGGATGCTCTGAATGCATACGACTCTCGAGCTCCCAAGTAGCTTTCTCGATGCCTTGTCGCTGCCACTGAACCATGACCAGAGGGATGCGCTAATTCCGAAGTACTTTATCCTTTATGTCAAGAATTCTGAGTGTATTTTCCACATAGGACAAATAAGGCTCCAACTGAACCTCCGTCGGATGTAGAATATGCAACTCATTTGCCACGTACTAACAAATTAACGATACGTGGAATACATTATGGATTCTAGATAGATACAGCGGTAGCGCCAAATGATAAGCCACGTCCCCGACCTTTTCCAAAATCTCGAACGGGCCAATGAATCTGGGAGCTAGCTTTCCCTTGAGACCGAACCTCATTACCTTCCAAAAAGGCTAAACTCTCAAGAAAACATGCTCCCCGGCCTTGAAATACAAAGGTCTGTGCTTGGTGTTGGCGTAACTGGCCTGTCTATCTTGTGCAGTCTTGATCCTTCTCTTGATCAGTTCAACTTTGTCCACCATTTGCTGAACCAACTCTGGTCCTTCTACTTGTCTCTCCCCTACTTCGTCCCAGAATAAGGGTGTACGACAACGGCGACCGTAAAGAGCCTCAAATGGTGTCATACCAATACTGCAGTGGTGGCTATTGTTATACGCAAACTCTATCATCGACAAGTGATCTTGCCATCATAATCCAAAATCCATCATGGAAGATCTCAACATATCCTCTAATGTTCGAATGGTCCTCTCGGACTGTCCATCAGTCTCGGGATGATACGTTGTGCTGAGACTCAAAGTAGTACCCAAAGTTCGCTGAAAACTACCCCAAAATCTTGAGGTGAACCTTGGATATCTATCACTGACAATGCTCAATGGCACTCCATGCAATCGAACTACTTCCTGAATATACATACTTGTCATGCGATCAAAACTGTACTCGCGGTTGTACGGGATGAAATGAGCAGATTTGGACAACTTGTCTACAACCACCTATATAGCATCACACTGGTTGGACGTCATTGGCAAGTGGGTGATAAAATCCATCGTCACATGCTTCCACTTCCATTCTGGAATTTCCAAACTATGCATCAGACTGCCCGATCGTCGATGCTCTGCCTTAACCTACTGGCAAACAAGGAAACGAGATACAAACTGGTACACACTGCGTTTCATACCTTTCCACCAAAATCTGGTGCGTAGATCTTTATACATCTTGGCACTGCCTAGGTGTACGGCAAATCTACTACGATGTGCTTGAGACAAAACTTCATCCCTCAAGGCTGATTCACCAGGTACCACAACTCTGCCAGAAAATCACAACATTCCATCCGCCTGGAAATGAAAACCAGATGTTTTGTCTCCCTGAGCAAGTCTTTCCAATTTCTGCGTCTTCGAATCAAAAAACTGCGCTTCTCGAATTCGAGCAAACAAATATGGCTCAGCTAATACTGAGAAAACCCGGATTCCCTGTTGTCCCTTCTTATGCCGAAACATAAATCCCGAAGAGCAACATTCTCGAATGGTGCTAGCACTTGCACAGATGCTGAGAGCACTAACACTCACCTTGAGGCTAAGTGCGTCCGCCACTGGGTTAAAAGTACTGGGATGGTACTTGATCTCGCAATCGTAATCCTTGAGAAGGTCTAACCATCGACGCTGTCTCATGTTCAGCTTTGCCTGAGTGAACAAGTATTTCAAACTCTTGTGGTCCAAAAAGATCTCGAACTTCTCGCTATACAAGTAATGACGCCAAATATTCAGTGCAAGCAAGCTCCAAATCGTGCACTGGGTATTTCCCTTCGTGAGTCTTCAATTGTCTGGAAGCATAGGCAATCACATGCCCATTCTGTGTCAACACACAGCCTAGAACTTGAAGAGATGCATCAGTGTAAACCACATATCCTCCGGATCCCAATGGCAATGAGAGAACAAGCGCAGTAGTCAGTCGTCCCTTCAACTCGTTTAATCTCTGCTCACATTTTCTTGATCAAATAAAGAAACATCCTTTCTTGTCAACTGTGTCAGAGGCCTAGAAATTCGTGAGAAATTCTTGATGAACCGCCGGTAATATCCTGCCAATCCCAAAAAGCTACGAATATTTGAAGCTGTAGTCGGACGCGACCAATTCAAGATGGCTTCAGTCTTACTCGGATCGACTGATACTCCTTCTCGAGATATCACATGACCAAGAAATACTACTAGGTCAATCCAAAACTCGCATTTGCTAAACTTGGCATACAACTTATTCTCTCGGAGAATCTGCAATACAATTCTCAAGTGCTGAGCATGTTCATCAACACTACGCGAATAGACCAAAAACGTCGTCGATGAAGACAACGACAAACTTGTCTAGGAAATCGCGGAAAACCATGTTCATTAAATCCATGAACACCGCAGGCGCATTCGTTAACCCAAAAGGCATCACTAAAAACTCATAGTGACCAAATCCGGTACAAAATGCTGTCTTCGAAATATCCGCATCTCGAACATGCAACTGATGATACCCTGACCGTAAATAAATCTTGGAGTACACAGCAGTACCCTGAAGATGGTCGAACAAATCATCAATCCGCGGCAAAGGATATTTGTTCTTGACTGTCGCACGGTTCAATTGTCTGTAGTCGATACAGAGATGCATAGAACTATCCTTCTTTTTGACGAAAAGAACTGGTGCTCCCCAAGGTGACACGCTCGATCAAATATATCCCTTATCCAACAAATCTTCCAACTGTTGTTGCAACTCTTTCATCTCTGCTGGTGCCAGTCCGTAAGGTGCTCGAGAAATTGGAGTTGTCCCTGGTACAAGTTCAATCCCGAACTCGACCTCTCGGATAGGAGGAAATCTTGGAATCTCGTCCGAAAGACATCCGGATACTTAAAAACTATGGGTAACTCCTATATATGCCTGCTACCTACGGACGTATCAATCACATGGATGAGGTAGCCTTCCCCACCTGCCTCTAAAGCCTGACCGGCCCTCAAAGCTGAGAACAGAGGCATAAGGGGTCGCGCTCCCTCGCCATAGAAAAACGAGCTATCACCCTCAGCCGGCGCGAAACTGTACTATCTTCTGATAGCAATCCACCGTAGCCCTATAGGCATTCAAAAGATCTATACCCAAGATACAATCGAAATCCTCCATCGCCAAGACCATAAGGTTCGCTAAAATATCAGAACCCTCAAATACTAAAGGACAACCAAAGACTAATCTCTTATCCAAAGCTGAATGACCCGTCGGGATAGACACGAAAACTTCTACGTCTAGATACTCATACGGAAATTTATGACGCTTAAAAAAACGTGCCAAAATGAACGAATGTGAAGCACCAGTGTCTATGAGAACGAATGCAGGAATACCACGCAAAAGAAAAATACCTGCTATGACATCCTCGTTCTTCTGCTGAATCTGATCCTGACTCAGCACAAACACCTATCCAGAAACACGAGTTCTCTGATTGGTACTCCTAACTGACTGTCCCTGAGATCTCTGCGAAATGGAAGGTTGAGAACCAGATCCATATGTTGACCCTTCGGTAATCTGTGGACAATCCCTCTTCATGTGACCCAGCTCTCCGCAATGGTAATAAGCTCCTGACCTGCAGCACTTCTTAGTAGGATGCTTGCCCCCACAAGATGCACATTTCCCTTGGCCCTTCTTCTTCCCAAAGTGGTGCACGCCACCAAAACCGGAACCAGAAGAGGAAGAAGACACACCGACCCTGCTTCTTGAAAGATTTAGTCTTTGGACCCAAAGAACTGGCTGGCCTGGAAGAAGAGAAAAAAGATCAATTGCGCTTCAGGTTATCCTCCGCTTGATGGCATTGGCTCACCAATCCCTCGTAGGTCGTGTCATCACCGACTGCAACCCGGTCATGGATCTCCAGATTGAGACCTTGGAGAAATAAGTTGTACTTCATGTCCGTACTGGAAGAAATTTCTGGACAATAAGATAGAAGATCAAAGAACTTCTGCTGATACTCGTCAATGTTCATGATGCCCTGACGCAAACTCAGCAGCTCGCTGGCTTTTGCCTGTTGGAGTGCAGGAAGGAAGTAAAGCTTCTGGAAGGATGCGCGAAAATCCGCCCAAGTGACGACACCTCGAGCAGCAATAATCGGCGCGGATTTGGAACTCCACCACTTCAGTGCGCGCCCCTCAACGAGAAAATCCAAAGTCTCCATCTTCTGTTCTTCCGTGCATCGGAACTCTCGAAAATAGACCTCCATCTGACGTAACCAAATTTTTGCCTCCTCTGTGGTTTCGCCTCCTACTAACGGCTTTGGACCCATTTTCATAAAACGTTGCATGCTGAAATGCCTGTGGTCCTCACGATGATGGTGGTGACGGTCCCGACGATGCCAACGATCTTTCGGGTCTCCCTAGCGTCCGCCCCCGCTACCATGACTCTCATCAAAGTCAGCCATTTGTCAGATTGAAATAGAGGTTAACCCCAAAACGATTTCTAAATCCCAATTAATGCATGCTCTGATAAAAAAAATGTAGTGACCCAACCCGGAATCACTAATTACTCAGAGTTTAGCATCTTAGAGGCGGAATAAGACGAATTCAACTTAAATAGTTAAACTCAAATACAACCATACACAGGCAGAACAACCGGGCCAAATAAAATATTATACAACCCCATCGAAACAGTAGTACTAAAGAGTTCTCCCTAAAAACACCTGCCAGGAAGACTCGCCACGCATCCACTGCAGCTCAACGACCATTGCCCTCGGATCCGTCCAACCTCAGTCCTGTCCCATGGAATAGGGTGTCCAATACCAAAACACTTGGACGTGAGCCTAACTCTCAGTATGAAAGTACGAGTATACACATGATATGGATGCAAATACAAATGCATATGAAATGGGTACCGAAAACCTATCCAAGATAGAATACTGTTCAGTTGCTGGCGCCATGGTATGTAGCACGATGCGCCGTCGCATCAGGAAGTGGCTCACATACCAATCAAACGTGAAACGGTAACCTGATCCAAAAACTGTGGATCCACCGTTCACTATAATAACTGGGGCTGAGCAACTCCATACTACTGGCTATGCACATCAAGGCACAAGGCTCAACATGATCATGCATGCAACAATATATAAATTACACATAGTCATATAAATTCAGTCATAGAACATGTATACTCTACCAGGATATCTCGGATAACGTGTCCATACCTCTAGGAAGACAACCCCTAAGCACTCTAGTAGTCCAACCCTATAAGCAATAATCACTATATCACTTAAAACATCCTAAAAGCCTTAACTAAGCTATTGCACCCTCCTAAATATTTTTAGGAATCAAAAGCTATACATGCGTTCGTCGTCAGCCCTTTGCTCTGATAGCCTCACAACTAGGCCACAGCTCCGCTACTATGCCTAGATTGCACTACCGCTTTTGGATTTCCAATAGGACGCCTAGAACTCCCTAGATCTAAGCTAAAAGGCCAAGGAAAAGAGAGGAGAAAGGGACTCGGTGCGCTTGAAAATGAAGTTTGGCACCTCTATTTATAGATGGAATTCGGAGCCTCTGAACCCAACTTCGGAGCCTCCGATCTAGTTCTGATCCTCCGTTCTTGACTTCGGAGCCTCTGATCCAGTTCGGAGCCTCCGATCCTGAATTTGGATCCTCCAAAGTAAATTAGTGACATCATCAATGACGTAATATTCTGGAAAACTGGCCGTGCAAGTTCGGAGCCTCCGATCTCAGGTTCGGAGCCTCTGACCAGTTCGGATCCTCCGAACCCTCGGAACCTTCCCGGCCATTTTGAGTGTCCTGGATCCATTTTTGAACTCCTTAGACTTGTTAGGAAATCCCTTAATCGTATTTAGGCCAGTAATAATTATTTGCGCACTTGATTAACTTATTTTGGAGATGGTTTACTACAAATTACATGGTACTTCTGTTTATTCCAAGATAGATATGAGATCCGAATACCATCAGATACGTGTACGAGACTCAGATATTGCTACGACTGCTTTCAGAACCAGATACGAGCATTAAGAATTTCTGGTGATGCCATTTAGTTTGACGAATGCACCGACAATTTTTATGAATCTGATGAATCAAGTATTTCGAGAATATCTAGATAGATTTGTCATCGTCTTCATTGGTGATATTCTTGTCTATTCTCATGACAGGAATGAGCATGCACAACATCTGAGAATTATTTTACATACGTTATGGGAGAAGTAGTTGTATGCGAAATTGAGCAAGTGTGAGTTTTTGCTTTTTTGGGTAGTGTTTCTCGGTCATGTGATATCTAGTGAAGGAATATCTGTGAATCCAAGCAAGATTGAGGTAGTGCTGAACTGGTCTCGTCCGATGACGGTTGCTGAGATTCGAAGTTTCTTGGGTCTAGCTGATTATTACCGTCGGTTCATCAAGAATTTTGCACAGTTGGCCAGGCCTTTGACACAGCTTACACGGAAAGATGTTGCCTTCACATGGTCCTCGGATTGTGAGGAATCATTTCACGAGCTGCATAGACGTCTTACTACTGCACCTGTGCTAGCTCTACCTTCTGGATCAGGAGGTTATATTGTTTATATTGATGCCTCTGGTCAGGGGCTAGGATGTGTTTTGACACAGCATGAACATGTTATTGTCTATGCTTCTCAACATTTGAAGACGCATGATAAGAATTAGCTGGTGCATGATCTCGAGTTAGCCGTCATTGTATTTGCGCTCAAGATTTGGAGGCATTATTTATATGGCGAGAAGTTTGAGATATTTACGGATCACAAGAGTCTGAAATATTTATTCACTCAGGCGGAGTTGAATATGCGACAGAGACGC
The DNA here is from genome assembly GCF_033568475.1 of Henckelia pumila. NCBI lineage: Eukaryota > Viridiplantae > Streptophyta > Magnoliopsida > Lamiales > Gesneriaceae > Henckelia > Henckelia pumila. Next base: position 145,586,448 of record NC_133120.1, read on the forward strand.
TGGATGGACTTACTGAAAGACTATGATTACGAGATTAAGTATCATCCAGGTTCTGCCAACCTTACTGCTGATGCCCTGTGTCGGCAGATGAGACTTTCTGCACTTCAGACTAGTGATTTATCTCATATGATTTGGGAATGTTGTTCAATGAGTTTCACACTCAAGCACAAGAAAGGAAGAAATGGAATTCCTTTATATACTATTTTATCTGAGCCAGCATTGTACTCTCGGATCAGAGAAGCTCAGATATCTGATGGTAAGACTCAGCGCTTGGCACATCTAGCCAATGGAGTTAATATTTCTGGATTCCATTATCAGTCAGATGGTTTATTATGCTTATCGAATCGAGTGGTTGTACCTGATGATGCAGAGCTTAGGAATGATATTCTATCTCAAGCTCACGGGAATCGATTGTCAGTTCATCCTAGAAGCATGAAAATGTATAAGGACTTGCGAACCAGATTCTGGTGGAAAGGGATGAAGCAGAGTATGTATCAATTTATTTCTCGATGTATTGTTTGTCAACAGGTCAAGGCTGAACACCGATGACCAGGTGGATTACTGCAAAATCTTGAGATTCCCGAATGAAAGTGGGAGCATGTGACTATGAATTTTTTTCACCCACTTACCTATGACTGCACGTCAGTGTGATGCTATCTGGGTCATTGTTGATCGTTTGACGAAATCAGCACACCTCATTCCATACAACAGGGAGTATTCCTACGATCACATTACACGCTTATACATCCAGGAGATAGTGCGATTACATGGGATTTCGGTGAGCATAGTCAGTGATATAGATCTGCGGTTTACCTCACGTTTCTGGGGTAGTTTTCAGCAGGCATTGGGTACCACTATGAGTTTGAGCACTGCATATCATCGGGAGACTGATGGCCAGTCGGAACGGACGGTTTTGTACAATTGAAGATATGTTGCGTGCTTCTACGATGGATTTTTTCTTGACTTGGCAGGATCAGTTAACTTTGATTGAATTTGCCTACAATAATAGTTATCATTGCAGTATTGATACGACACTCTTCGAGGCATTGTATGATCGACGATGTCGTACTCCATTATTCTGGGATGAAATGGGAGAACAACAAGTGGAGGGTTCAGAATTGATACAACAAATTGTGGACAAGGTAAATTTGATCAAGAGGAGGATCAAAGCTGCTCAAGATCGACATGCCAATTATGCGAATATTCACCGTAGGCCACTTTAGTTCGATCCTGGTGAATATATTTTCCTGTGAGTATCACCTTTTAGGAAGGTGATGAGGTTTGGATTGAAAGACAAGTTATCATCTCGATATATTGGGCCTTTCCAGATACTGTAGAAGATCGGAGACGTTGCTTATCGTTTGGTGTTACCGCCATATCTTTCCAGTATATATGATGTTTTTCACGTGTCGTTGCTTCGATAGTATATAGCTGATAAGTCACATATTATCTAGCCTACTGACGTTCAGCTAGAACCAGATCTGTCTTATGTTGAATGACCACTCTGTATCCTTGACAGGAAGAAAAAAATGCTTCGGAATAAGACTATACCACTTGTAATGGTACAGTGGCAGCACCGATGTGTTGAAGAAGCAACTTGGGAAACGGAAAGCCATATGCGAGCAGAATATCCTGCGATGTTTTCTTTGTAATATTGATTACCATGTATCTGTGTAATTACAGTTTGTTGTAATAAAACATGGTTTTATGTTTCATATTATTATCTTGATTTGTCTTTAGATTTTATTTCGCGGACGAAATATCTAAAGGTGGGGAGAATGTAGTAACCCAAATTCCATTTTAAGATAATAATACGTTAAACATGATTAAGGGTTAGTATTTAACCAATTCAAAGGCTGAATCGGGCTTTACAAGCAAGAATTGGACTTCCAAAGTTTGGCCAGAATCGAACGGTCCGAACCCTGTGATCAGAAGCTCCGATGATGAGCATATTTACTTCAGAGTTAAGGAAAGATCGAACGATCTGAAACCTGTTCGGACGGTCCGAACTCCTTCAGCCAACAATGCATGATGATTAAGACATAAATTTTGACAAGTGTCGGACATAGAGCAGTTTGGATGGTCCGATCCTGACTTCGAACCCTCCGAACCCGACGTGTCACACATGCAAGCATTGAGCTGGATCGGACGCTCCGAACGTGGCCAAACCTTGGCTTATAAATAGGGGTCATTCGATTCAGAATTTCATATCAAATTCCTGAGTTTCCTTCTTCAGTTATATATAGTGTGAGGTATATACTTGAGGGATTTATCGATTTATAAAGAGGTTCTAGAATAACAAAGGTGTTGTTATAGTCCTCCAGAACGAGCGACTCCAAAGGGATAACTACGGACGAAGGTATGGTCCGGGAATCTTATTAAGTTTTGGAAGTATTTATTAGCTTAGTTAAGGCTCATAGAACGTGTATAGTGATACGGTGAACTTTTGATTATAGGTTTGGAACCTAGGTCCTACTAAGACTTGAACTAGCCTAGAGGTACGTACACATTGACTGAGATTGCCAGCGAGTATACATGTTTATATGTTTCATTTTCTTGGCATTATTATGTGGCATGATATATGTTTTAATGCTTTCCATATTCATATGTAATGTGAACATACACGTTGAGCATGTACCTTGATATACCTTGATTATAGAGCCGCTCAGCTCTATACTTGTACATAGTATGTCACTGGAAGTACCGCGATGGCGGGGACATGTATGTCTGATTACTCTGGTGTATTAGACGAGTGTGTTTGTACCTAGAGGTTGATTTGCGAGGTTACAACACTCATGTGGCGCCCGTACTTAGCATGACTTGTTAGATGACCCATTACCAATCATCACGATTGCATGCATCATATACATATGTTTACTCATGTTTATATACTGAGCGTTAATCGCTCACGTCCTAGTTATTATCTTGGACACCCCATTCCACGGGACAGGTCGCAGGATGGACAGAGCTGGGAGTTCGAGACAGGACTAGGGAGCAGGAGTCTTCAAGGGATATTTTATACAGCAGGATTCGATATAGCTGTGTAATGTTTACTTTAAGTTATTCGATATGGTTGTATCACTACTGAGAATAAGATTTGAACTATTGTATTAAGTTTGTTATGTAAATTATGGGTTATGTTTCTACAAGTTTTACTCTGTTAATTTCTTTTGATATTAATTAAGATTAATGCATGCCATAGTTTTCAATTAGTAAGTGATTCAATGCAGGGTCTCTACTCTCTACAAAAAATAACAAAATCCTTACAATTCCTAGCATTAGAGTACGTAACTTCAATACTTATCCTATCCGATGTTGGATAACATTCCCAAAAGGAGACCTACTATGGAAATGGATGGCAACCTCTTTGCTGACTCGAACATATTGCGACAACGTAGTTGTCCACAATCTTATATCTTACGAAATTCTCAGGTCGTCACCTCGGAAATACACTACCATTACGCTGAACGCTTAGATGGTTTAACATCATTCTCGGCATTAGTAGTCTGTATCGGATGATTATATCTGTCCCGTTACTCGAGATAACATGCAGAATGAAATTGGTTATCCTGTCATGGATAACGACAAATCCTCGTCAACTTGATCCACTATCTGGGATGAACAAAAGTAGTTCACCTCGATCCTACACGAAGTCTTCAATACTTGCGGAAATCCGGCTGACTTTTGGATCGATCCCGGTCGATTCTAACACCTCAATGGCACATCGCATCAGAAACACACTGGGAGGTCTGCGACAACAATCCCGCCCTACTCTGAAAACCATAGGTCTCAACCATGGGCGGAGCTAGCATAGGCCCAGTATGGGCAGCAGCCCACACTGGGCCCAAAAAACCAATATTAATTCTATATATATATATATATATATATATATATGTATATATATATATATGTATATATATATATATATTTATATATATATTAGACCCAATTTTTTTCTTTATATTTTAGTCGTTAGAGACCTATTTGCTCGCATTGATTAGGTCCAAAAAACAATATTTTTTTTCTTTTATAATTTTTATCTCAAAATTTTTGGCCCAAAAATTATTTTTTTGTGTTATTACTCTAGATAGATCATTTATAAATTTTTGTACAATGAATTTTTTTCTCATTATTACTCATAGGAGATATACACTTTGATTAAAAATCATTCCAATTCATATAATATATATATTATTTGATCTTTTATTCTATGTAGAATCCAGAATTTCACCAAATTTCATGTTCATTTTTTTTATTAATGTGTGTCGATCATTCAATTTCTTTTAAATTTTGTGCTTTTTTTATGACCGAGAATCAATTCATGCTTATTTTTTAGCCTTATTGTGGGTTTTGTACTTGCTGTTCTTAATCATTTTTTCGATATATATTTTCTCATTGACTAAAAAGTGTTTCTGGTCGAGTGTAACTTGTATTCGAATCTTATGACATATTACTTCTACATGTCGATTAATCGATGACATTTTTTTTGCTTTATTATAAATATCCAAGATCTTGGCTCTTCCCCTGGTCTCAGCTGTTGTCTCATACCACGATTAAACAAATGATGCTCTTGCTAATGCCTATCGAATTCCAAAATCACTTATCGACTCACGGCCAAACGACAAACTCCTGAGAAAACAGTTGGAAACGCCTAAGCAAAATACTCGACTAACGGACCCAGAAAATTGTCGTCCCCTAACAACCTAGAACAACTACTTAATCTCATCTCCGCAAAATGGGTCAACCATTGCTAATACCTAGCAATGCTCAGATCTAGTCTGTCCTTTCTTAACAAGAAAGTACTATCCTTAATCGTTACTAAATTTCAACGTCTATATTTATCACTGATAACTCCAGAAATTCCATCTGACTAAGCCATGATCACAAGATTCAAACTGTAACCACTCCCCGTGATCAGCAGAAACCCAAAAGTTCCGTCTCCTGCATTCCTGGAGATCCCCAAATGACTAGAGAATCCTGAATGCATCTGAATTGCTTTACTGCTTTGAGGCATTACCAAGGACCAAACTCCTAAACATACCAGCTTGTAGTACCGTCACACATACCTCTTGATTCGATTGGGCTAAACTTATCGGTCACGTTGATCCGCTGCGGCTCACTCTTATCCTGATAGGATCAACCAAATTTAGGCAATCACTAGCCAATTCTTGGTCACTGAAAACTTATATGGCTTGATCAATATCTCTGATCTCACTACTATAAGTCTCCAAATACCGAACACTTGAAATCACAAGTTCGCTCCGAATTTGTCACTCCTATATATGACGGAGTCAGACGATAACTAAGGGTAGTCACTGGCACGAATCTCGTACTAGATTGAATCTAATCGCCAGAACTATCCTAGTTCAACATACGATAAACACTGCATATTATACTTAGTTTTGAACTTATTCATATCAAAGCATAATCCTCTATTTTAGACAATCTCGTCAAAAGACAATCTTATCCTGAATCTCTGGTCGACTCAGATTATAAGCACACTACATCCCTCAGTATCAATCTAGTACCAAAAACAACTCGATTTTTCATCGAGAATTCTACTGGTAGTTATATTCTTTTGTAAGACACCGAGACTGATGTAGCCTTCCTACCATCCCATCTGGAATACAATCCTCCCAAACATACTAGCATAAGGTAGCGTCTCTTTACATGTCTCAATTCCAATTATAGATGAAACCAGACGATACTCTGATTGATCAACGGTAATCGTCAATCCACCTACTAGATCTATCCACCAGTAATTTCCAATAAACAGAACCACTCTGTATAGAATGACCATACGTCGAGGAATATCCATTCCAAAATTCTTCTGACAACAGGAATTCAAATTTTGTATCTCTGACAGAGTCATACTATAAAAAAATCAAATTCCTTGGCACTAATTCAGTACCAAAACTAAATCCCATGAATTCGACTATCACCAAAATCAACCTGATAGTTATAACCCTGGCCACAACTGCATAAAATATCGAGACTGAGGTAGCCTTTCCTGAAATCCTATCTGGAATAAATCCTCCCAGAAACACTGGCATAGGGTCAAGCTTTCTCACCCATCTCGTTCAACCAACACAGTCCACAGCCCCTGGTATAGTCCATCTCCATTCCCTTGATGAAATCTATCATCCCTAGCAGCAACCATTCAAGGTCAATTGGTCTAGGAAACTACCCAGATCAAATCATACAGTAACTTAGTATGAATTGTAGTGACCCTGCATGGAATCACCTACTAACTGGCAACTAATAGCATGCATTAAACTTAATACAGCAAAATACTTAACAGAGTAAAAACGTGCGAAAACATAATCCATAATTTACATATCAGCTTAGTAATATAATCTGGGCTTAAATCTGTAGTGATACAACCAATATCGAAATCTTAAACAGTAAACATTATACAGCTATATTGAATCCTGCTGTATAATAAAATCCTCAAGGCTCCTGCTCCCTAGTCCTGCCTTGAACTACCAGCTCCGTCCATCCTGCGACCTGCCCCATGGAATAGGGTGTCCAAGATAACAACTAGGACGTGAGCGCTACGCCCAATACATAGACATGAGTAAACATATGTATATAATGCATGCTGCATGATGACTGGTAAAAGATCATCTGAAAAATCATGCTCAGAACCGGCGCCATATGAGTGCTGCCACCGCACGGATCAACCTCTGGGTGCAACCACACTCGTCTAGTACACCAGAGTAGACAGACATAAATTCCCTCGCCGTCGCGGTACTCTCAGTGACAGACTATCGAGTATAGAGCTGAGCGGCTCTATAATCAGGTATAACAAGGAATAGGCTCAACGTGTATATGCACATGACATATGAGTATAGAAAACGGTAAATCATACATCATGCCATATAATAATGCCAAATAAATGCAAAATATAAACATGTATACTCGCTGGCAATCTCAGTCAATGTGTACGTACCTCTAGGCTAGTTCAAGTAAAGTAGATCCTAGGTTCCAAGCCTATATTCAAAAGTTCACCGTATCACTACATAAATTCTATAAGCCTTAACTAAGCTAATAAGTACTCCCAAAACTTAAATAGATTCCCGGACCATACCTTCGAAAGTCGATAGCCCTTTGAAGTCGCTAGTCCCGGATGACTATAACCACACCTTGGTTATTCCAAAACCTCTATTATAACCGATAGGGCCCTCAAGTGTATAACTCACACTATATAACTGAAGAAGAAAACTCGGGAATTCGTAATTCAGAAATGAACTCTGAACGGACCTATTTATAGCCAAATTTCTCGGCCAGGATCGGAACTTCCGATTTCGGGATCGGAGCTTCCGATCCAGCTCATTGCGTGCATGTCTGCCACGCCAGGATCGGAACTTCCGATCTGCTCTATAATCGACACTTATCAAAACTCGCGACTGAGTCATCGATCATTTCTGGCAGCTGGGGATCAGAACTTCCGTTCCAGGATCGGAGCTTCCGTTCCGATCGGAGCTTCCGTTCCGATCGGAGCTTACTATCTAGGATCGGAGCTTACTATCCGGCCCAAAATTAAAAAGCTCAAATTTTACTTCTGAAGTCCAATAACACTCCAAAATTGATTAAATACCAACCCTTAATCATGTTTAACATATTATTATCTTAAAATGGTATCTGGGTTACTACATTCTCCCCACCTTTAGATATTTCGTCCGCGAAATAACATCTAAAGACAAATCAAGATAACAATATGAAACATCAAACCATGTCTTATTACAATAACGGTAATTACATCTTACATGGTAATCAAAAATACAAAGCAAACAACTCAGGATATTCTGCTCGCATACGACTCTCAGTTTCCCAAGTTGCTTCTTCAACGCCTCGGCGCTGCCACTGTACCATCACAAGTGGTATAGTCTTGTTCCGAAGAACTTTCTCCTTCCTGTCTAGGATACAGATTGGTCGTTCAACAAAAGACAGATCTGGCTCTAGCTGAATATCAGTAGACTGAATCACATGAGATTCATCAGCTATGTACTGTCGAAGCAACGACACATGAAAAACATTGTGTATAATAGAAAGAGATGGCGGTAAAGCCAAACGATAAGCAACATCTCCGATCTTCTCCAGTATCTGGAAAGGCCCAATGTAATGAGGAGACAACTTGCCTTTCACACCGAATCTCATCACCTTCCTGAAAGGTGATACTCGCAGAAAAACATATTCACCAGGCTCAAACTGAAGTGGCCTACGGCGAATATTCGCATAACTGGCTTGTCTATCTTGAGCAACTTTGATCCTATGCTTGATCAAATCTACCTTGTCTACAATCTGCTGCACCAATTCAGGACCCTCGACTTGCCGTTCCCCGACTTCATCCCAAAATAACGGAGTACGACACCGTCGACCATACAATGCCTTGAAAGGTGCCATATCAATACTACGATGATAACTGTTATTGTAGGCAAATTCAATCAAAGGTAACTGATCCTGCCAAGATAAACCAAAGTCCATGACAGAAGAACGTAGCATATCCTCCAGCGTACGAATAGTGCGCTCTGACTGCCCGTCAGTCTCCGGATGATACGCCGTACTCAAACTCAGAGTGGTACCCAACGCTTGCAGAAAACTACCCCAAAAATGTGAAGTAAATCGTGGATCTCTATCACTGACAATACTCACTGGAATCCCATGTAATCGCACAATCTCCTGAATATATAAGCGTGCCATGCGATCATAAGAATACTCCCGGTTATAAGGAATGAAATGTGCTGATTTTGTCAAACGGTCAACGACAACCCAGATAGCATCACACTGACGTGAAGTCATAGGCAAGTGGGTAACAAAATCCATAGTCACGTGCTCCCACTTCCATTCGGGAATCTCAAGATTCTGCAGTAATCCACCTGGTCGTCGATGTTCAGCCTTGACCTGTTGACAAACCAAACATCTCGAAACAAATTGATACACACTTCGCTTCATCCCCTTCCACCAGAATCTAGTTCGCAAGTCCTTATACATTTTCATACTTCCAGGATGAACTGATAATCGACTCATGTGAGCTTGAGATAGAATATCATTCCTGAGCTCCGCACATTAGGTACAACCACTCTATTGGATAGGCACAATAAACCATCTGCCTGAAAATGGAATCCAGATGTATTAACTCCATTGGCTAGATGTGCCAATCGCTGAGTCTTAGCATCAGATATCTGAGCATCTTTGATCCGAGAATACAATGCTGGCTCAGATAGAATAGTATACAAACGAATCCCATTCCTCCCTTTCTTGTGCTTGAGCGTAAAACTCAATGAACAGCACTCTTGAATCATATGAGATATTTCATTAGTCTGAAGTGCAGACAGTCTCACCTGCCGACTCAAGGCATCAGCAGTAAGATTAGCAGAACCTGGATGATATTTGATTTCACAATCATAATCCTTCAAGAGATCCATCCAGCGTCTCTGTCGCATATTCAACTCTGCCTGAGTGAATAAATACTTCAAACTCTTGTGATCCATAAATATCTCAAATTTCTCGCCATAAAGATAATGTCTCCAAATCTTGAGCGCAAATACAATGGCGGCTAACTCGAGATCATGCACTGGATAATTACTCTCATGTGACTTCAACTGTCGAGAAGCATAGGCAATAACATGTCCATGCTGTGTCAAAACACATCCTAACCCCTGACCAGAGGCATCAGTATAGACAACATAACCTCCTGATCCAGAAGGTAGAGCTAACACAGGTGCAGTAGTAAGACGTCTACGCAGCTCGTGAAATGACTCCTCACAATCCGAGGACCAAATAAAGGCAACATCTTTCCGTGTGAGCTGAGTCAAAGGCCTTGCCAACTGTGCAAAATTCTCGATGAACCGACGATAATATCCAGCTAGACCCAAGAAACTACGAATCTCAGCAACCGTCGTCGGTCGAGATCAGTTCAGCACTACCTCTATCTTACTAGGATCAACAGATATCCCTTCACTTGAAATCACATGACCGAGAAATACTACCCGATCAAGCCAGAATTCACACTTGCTCAATTTCGCATATAGCTGCTTTTCTCGTAACGTCTGTAAAATAATCCTTAGATGTTGTGCATGCTCATCCTTGTCATGAGAATAGACAAGAATATCATCAATGAAGACGATGACAAATCTATCCAGATATTCTCGAAATATCTGATTCATCAGATTCATGAAGACTGCCGGTGCATTCGTCAAACCGAATGGCATCACTAGAAATTCATAATGCCCGTATCTGATCCTGAAAGCAGTCGTAGATATATCTGAGTCTCGTACCCGCATCTGATGGTATCCAGATCTCAGATCTATCTTAGAATAAACAGAAGTACTCTGTAGTTGATCGAACAGATCATCAATCCGCGGCAAAGGATACTTATTCTTGATGGTGACACGATTCAACTGCCTGTAATCAATACATAATCGCATCGATCCATCTTTTTTCTTGACAAACAAAACAGGTGCTCCCCACGGAGAAACACTCGGACGATATATCCCTTATCAAGCAGATCTTGCAACTGCTGTTTCAATTCCCTCATCTCTGACGGTGCCAGACGATAAGGTGCTCGGGATATAGGCGTAGTTCCTGGTACTAGATCAATACCAAATTCAACCTCTCGAACCGGAGGAAAACCAGGAATCTCATTAGGGAATACGTCAGGAAACTCGCTGACAACCGGTAGCTGATCAATACCCGTACTACTCATGGACATATCAACTGCATAGATGAGGTAGCCCTCCCTACCTGACTCCAAAACATGACATGCCTTCAGAGCCGAAACAAGTGGCATCGGAGGTCGCGCACCCTCACCATAAAAATACTAGCTATCACCCTCAACGGGATGAATCTGTACCAGACGCTGATAACAATCCACAGTAGCATGATACACAGTCAGCATATCTATTCCCAAAATACAATCAAAATCCGTCATCGCTAATATCATCAAATTAGCCGATAACACATTACCCTCAAATTCCAGAAGGCAACCCATCACTAGACGCTTAGTTACTACCTCCTGCTCCAACGGAGTAGATACAACTAAATCCATATCTAATGATACGTAAGGTAATCTATGTCTCTTAACGAAGCGACTAGAAATAAAGGAATGCGATGCTCCAGTATCAATTAATACAAGTGCAGGAATACCACATAACAAGAAGTTACCTGCCAACATGCGATCACTTCCCTCCGTAGCCTGCTCCTGAGACAGAGCAAACACCTGCCCTTGAGTCTGGGGACGATAACCAGAAGAACTATGTGGTGCTGGCTGCTGACGTGGAAAAGTAGAAGCCTGAGATCCAACCTGTGATCCCGATCCACTAGCAGAACCCATACGCTGAGGACAATCTCTCCGCAGATGTCCCTGCTGACCACAAATATAACACGCCCCAGTAGCTCTCCGACATGAAGCTGCAGGATGCTTCCCAACACAGTGGCTACAAAACTCCTCCTTCTTCTTCTTCTTCCCAAAGCGGAAAGTACCTCGTGAACCACGAGAACCAGACGAAGTAGTAGGAGTAGAAGAAGACGTAGGTACAGATGGCACAACAGATTGAGCTCGAGGCTCAATAAATCCACTAGGCTGTGCTGGCATCATCAACTGTCCACGCCTGTTGCTGGTCTCCACAAGACGGCAACGGTTCACCAAAGTCTCATAAGACACCGGGTCATCACAGACGACAACCTGAGAGTAGATATCTTGGTTCAGGCCTTGCAGAAAGATATCATACTTCGACGCATCACTCGCATTGATATGAGGACTGAAAGGTAGCAGATCAAGAAATCACTGCTGATACTGATCAATAGTCATTGATCCTTGCCTCAAAGTAAGCAACTCCATAGATCGTGCTTGGTGAACAGCAGGAGGAAAATATAATTTCTGAAACTCCCGACAGAAATCCCCCCAAGTCACCTGTCCTCTCTCAGTACGTGCCTGAGCAACCTTGGCATCCCACCAAAAACGTGCTCTATCCTCTAGAACGAATTCTAGAACTTCCAGTTTCTGCTCCTCAGTACACTCGAAAGCTCGGAACGTGCTCTCAAGTTTAGACATCCAGCTTCTAGCTTGTTCAGGATTCTCGCCTCCCACTAAGGGTTTCGGTCCTACCTGCATGAACTTATTAATAGTATAGCGACGTCGACCCTCATGAGGACGATGTTGATCATCCTGATGATGATGGCGACGATGATGATGACCACTTCCCTGGCCAACACTACCGTGACTCTCGTCAGCCATATCCTGAAAAGAATTGCACATTAAAATCCCAAATGCGCAAGAATTACTCAAGACTAAACTAAATCTCAAGTACTAATCCCAAAATCTATGCATGCTCTGATACCAAAAATGTAGTGACCCTGCATGGAATCACCTACTAACTGGCAACTAATAGCATGCATTAAACTTAATACAGCAAAATACTTAACAGAGTAAAAACGTGCGGAAACATAATCCATAATTTACATATCAGCTTAGTAATATAATCTGGGCTTAAATCTGTAGTGATACAACCAATATCGAAATCTTAAACAGTAAACATTATACAGCTATATCGAATCCTGCTGTATAATAAAATCCTCAAGGCTCCTGCTCCCTAGTCCTGCCTTGAACTACCAGCTCCGTCCATCCTGCGACCTGCCCCATGGAATAGGGTGTCCAAGATAACAACTAGGACGTGAGCGCTACGCCCAATACATAGACATGAGTAAACATATGTATATAATGCATGCTGCATGATGACTGGTAAAAGATCATCTGAAAAATCATGCTCAGAACCGGCGCCATATGAGTGCTGCCACCGCACGGATCAACCTCTGGGTGCAACCACACTCGTCTAGTACACCAGAGTAGACAGACATAAATGCCCCCGCCGTCGCGGTACTCTCAGTGACAGACTATCGAGTATAGAGCTGAGCGGCTCTATAATCAGGTATAACAAGGAATAGGCTTAACGTGTATATGCACATGACATATGAGTATAGAAAACGGTAAATCATACATCATGCCATATAATAATGCCAAATAAATGCAACATATAAACATGTATACTCGCTGGCAATCTCAGTCAATGTGTACGTACCTCTAGGCTAGTTCAAGTAAAGTAGATCCTAGGTTCCAAGCCTATATTCAAAAGTTCACCGTATCACTACATAAATTCTATAAGCCTTAAATAAGCTAATAAGTACTCCCAAAACTTAAATAGATTCCCGGACCATACCTTCGTCCGTCGATAGCCCTTTGAAGTCGCTAGTCCCGGATGACTATAACCACACCTTGGTTATTCCAAAACCTCTATTATAACCGATAGGGCCCTCAAGTGTATAACTCACACTATATAACTGAAGAAGGAAACTCGGGAATTCGTAATTCAGAAATGAACTCTGAACGGCCCTATTTATAGCCAAATTTCTCATCCAGGATCGGAACTTCCGATTTCGGGATCGGAGCTTCCGATCCAGCTCATTGCGTGCATGTCTGCCACGCCAGGATCGGAACTTCCGATCTGCTCTATGATCGACACTTGTCAAAACTCGCGACTGAGTCATCGATCATTTCTGGCAGCTGGGGATCGGAACTTCCGTTCCAGGATCGGAGCTTCCGTTCCGATCGGAGCTTACTATCTAGGATCGGAGCTTACTATCCGGCCCAAAATTAAAAAGCTCAAATTTTACTTCTGAAGTCCAATAACACTCCGAAATTGATTAAATACCAACCCTTAATCATGTTTAACATATTATTATCTTAAAATGGTATCTGGGTTACTACATGAATCATGCCCCTGATGAAACACATAATCCCTGGAATCAATCCCAAAGTCACATACTTAACCAACCATTCTAGGAAAACACCTAGAACTAATCACATGACAAGTACTTATAATCCGATTACTCAAAACCTATGAGTCACAATGGTTGAACAATAATCAACTGAAAACAATCACCGAAATTATCTGTATAACCCAATAGTGAAAAATCATTAAACCACTGAACCGTGTTTAATACAATTCTTATTATAAATCCTTCGTTACAACCACTAATAAATTCCAACAACCTGGAATAAGTAATACAACGATTTAATTGCTTTCAACTGAAATACTGTTTACAACAAATCTTAATATAGTATTTAAAATCCAAATACATGCAAAAATATTTCATCCCGTCTACTGATCTTGAAAGTGATTTTTCTCGTCTACCTCTTCCAAGAATCAATACATGCATGTTGGCCGCATCTCTTCCGCACGAACCCTAAAATATTTGCCTGGATCCCCATACTATTAAATTTTCCATTTTCTGGGAAAGGAGGCAAGGTCTTTATGACAATCTCTCCAGTTTCTTGTGAAGAATCTTCAGAGGAGTGCTATCCAGGTTGAAGTAACATGGATGCAAGCATCATACGTGTCCCAACCAATCTTCTGCCACTGCCACTGGCATCTGGTACTCCATCCAAATCTAGGATCCACACAAGTAGAAATACTGATATCTCGAACACGATCCTTCCCTCATGTTCGATTCTGCTGGAACTTCCATAAATTAAATCTTTGAAGACCATCCAGATGATGATAGTCTTGGGCAAACCCAAATACCCGAAATTCTCATATCTGATGTTCCAATATTCACTTTACAAGGATAACCCAAATATCCAAATTATGTCCCAAATACTCATATTGTATGCTCTGATGCCATAAATATAGTGACCCAACCCGTATCCACCAGTAATCAGAGATTAAAGCTTAATTAAGCATGCAATTAATAATTAATCAGAGATAAACTACGAAAACTTAAATAAATGTTAAACCGACAGAATACAACCAGGTAAATAAAATCAATATACAACTTAATTGAAATAATTGAATATCCTAGCTACTACCCATGCATCTCTGTTTGGTCACCACCTAATCTCAAGTCCTGCTGGAACACTTTCAACTGTCCCGTCGAATGGGGTGTCCAGAAAACACACAAAATACTGGACGTGAGCATTAAAGCTCGGTACGAGAGTACGAATATACACATGCTATGAATGCAAATACAAATGCAAGTGTAGGGTACTGAAAACCTATCTAGAAACTGCTTAGACAAAGGCGCCATGATATGTAACACGCTGGGCCGTCGCATCAAGAGGTGTCTCCCATACCATAAATCCCGTGGGCTTATCACTGGATCCAAAAACATGAAATCCACCCACAAAATATTTGGGCTGAGCGAACCCTCTACTAGTAATAACAATAGAATAACGTGCTCAACATGAGATGCATGCATCATAATATCCGTGTCATAATAATGCACACTGAGCGACAATTTTGGATAATAATAAATCTAGAAAGTGTACTATGTCAAGTAATAGTAAATGGACGACGAGTCCAAGTATAGATCCACAGATACTGCAGTTTTCTCAAGATTTAATTATTTTACTTAATCTAGATAAAATAATAAAAAGGAGTGTGATGAGTTGAATAAAAATTCAATTAAACTAAGACAATAAAGAAAGCTTAAACTATCTAACAACTAGAGCTCAAGGATAATTTCAATTAAAACGAGACAACCAAGACACACGAAGGTATCGAACTAATTTATGCATCCACGTGGCACAGACTGAAAATTATGTTTATTCCAATCATGGTGAATTTTCCTCTATTATTCAATAATCTATTTCTAGAATTGCTAAACTTATTCAAGTTGGACGGATTAATTATTTCTAATTAATTTTAATCATACTCAAACGCATTCAATATTTATGAAAATTCAGTTTTCACCCGAAACCGCATACTGAAAGTGAATACTATTTCTAGTCGGTTTAAGCATATGTTGATTGATATCTTCGACTATATTTAATCAATCCTCTTTTAATTCATAATCAACAAACATGTGACTAGGTGTGGGGACCTCGGGTTGTATCCCATCTTAGGACAATTAATGATTAATAAAACAATTAATCAAACAATAAATGAATATTAAAACCAAGAGCTATTTTTTTTTAAAATCAGTACCTCGCTCGATCGGACAAACTCACCCGATCGAGCGAGCTTGAAAATCAAACTCTCGGGTTTGCATCAATTTTGGCCTCGCTCGATCGGATGAACTCACCCGATCGAGCGAGCCCAAAATGCTCGATTCTCTGTTTTGAAATTTAAGGGCCTCGCTCGATCGGTGAAGTTCACTCGATCGAGCGGGCTCCTCTGCTTCAGAAATCTGCAGAATTATTCTTGCTGTCAAACTTGATCCTTCATTCCAAATCAGTTCAATATGAACTCAAATCCTGGTTTATCAATGCTAGAACATGCATATAAACATGTAAGAAGTTTCAAGTATCAAATCAAGTGTTTATTACATCAAACGAATATCATAAAAAGCACAAAACTACAAGCTACACCAAATCTCACAAGTGAGCTTCTAAAACATAAGTTTCATGTCAAGTTCAATGCTATCTAAATGTCATTCTTCAGCTTAAACCCGAGTCCACACTTGCTAAGTCTCGCTCCTGAGCTATCAACGTCCTATCAGAATAGCTCCTACCCCATCTGTTGCAATGCACACATACAAAACAAAGCAACAGCCGGATAAACTTCGGTGAGAAATCATTATCAGTATAAGCGACATATAAATGCGTTAAATAAATCATATCAATTCTAATCATAATCAACTCGACAATAAAGTAAATAACGCATATATCGATCGAAAATTGATTCATATCTCATCGTTGCCATCAAGATTCGTATCCGATCTTGACATGGATATCCATCTATCGTAGTCGTCTCAGACTAAAAAATAAGATCGCCTCAGATCTTGGCATAGAATCAATTCAATATCATATCATATTGTAATCATATCAACTCAAACTCAAAGATCCACTACCTGAGATGGATCGACAACATCAAAATCAAATCGAAAAGATAAACAAGTATGTGATTTTGGCGGGACAACTCAAGAAGCTTCATTCTTGAGTTTCAAATCCCTGACTCGCGATGTCGTATTATACATTCATATTTCTCGGTTCTGAATACTTCAAATCTGAGATATATAACCAAGAATATATTTCAAACTTCATTCGATCTCATCATATCAAAATCTGCTCACAATCATCGTTAGAACTTCAACCAAAAATGGTTTCAAACCTTGATCACTTCCTCTTCATTTCGAAGCTACTTCTCGATCTCGTCAACTTCAAAATAATCTGAAATGAAGTGTTTAGATCAAGATATATCAGCTATCAACTCGATTCTAATTCAGTTCAATCAACGAGATAGCATAACGACTTCAATTCATAATCTAATGGCGTAACGGCTGAAAATCGGTAACCGATACGATATCAAATTCAAAACCAACTTCATATCAGCCATAACCATAAAAAACCAACAAGAATTCCTCAAGATATCAACATATCAGCAGCTATGAATATCGAATTATAAGCTGGAATCATAATAAGCATAAACGATATTCGTTCGTCGATTTACTTTCGAATATATCAAATATACAAGCTCACGAACCTCTATTCATACTCAAAATCTGAGTTCTTCAAAACCAAATTTCGAAGCCAGATAAATCAACAAGACACTTACATCAAATCAAAGTCCTCGTTGCAAGGAGTCCAGAACTATTTTCATAAGTGAAATCGGACGATCGGATCAAAAGTTACGGCGATTGAAAATCGGAAAGCAAAAGAAACAAAAGGTCTCGGCTCTTTCTCTGTTCAGAATTTCTAAATGCATATAACATACACACGTATCATGCTGATAATTCTAATTTAAAATTGGATATGTATTGCATAAATTGCAATTCAGTCCCTGAAACTTCTTAAATTGCAATTCAGTCCTCAGCCCTCTTTTTAATTCAATTTCAATCCTAAATAATTTAATAATATTAGAATTTAAATCGAAACTCTAAATATTCCCAAATTAAATATACTCAGATTAAAAATTAAATAAATTCAGATTAAATCAATAATCCCGGCCTTTTGCACTTTAGCCCTTGCAACTTCGATATTTTCAAATCAACCCCTGATCAGGTTTCACTTCCGAATTAAATCATATTATTTTCCAAAACTTGGAATTTAATCTTAAATTCCATAAATATTCAAATCGAATATTTATTCTTTTAATTTAAGAATTCCTGGAATTTAATTCTCAAAATCCGTAAATTCTCAAATTAAATATTTTCAACTCGAAAATTAAATCTCTAATTTCCATAACTTCTCAAATCAATATTTGCCCAAAATACGGAATTTAATTCTCAAATTCCATAATTAATAACTTAATATTTTCGAGCCTTACATTTCTTCCCCTCTAAGAAATGATTTCGTCCTCGAAATCGTATTCAATCGAACTATCAATTTTGATAAACTGAATGATTATCTAAAGTAATTCTCACTTCAAACATATAACTCTGATTTTTGTATCTAATCTCTTTATCTCTTATCAGATTATCTCTTCTAATATGCGTATATTCTCTTGTATTCTGTATCTATTCATTCGTAATTTAATTAACTGAAAAGACTTCTTTCTGAGTTGTTTTTCTCCTGAATCAAGGATCTATCGAATATTCAACTTAACTCAGAATCTCTTTAATATCTACTTCATCTGATTAAATCACATAGGAAGAATTTATTGATACTTCCTTCACATAGATACATGAAACAAATCTGATCCATGATATCAAGTTGGAAATAATATTTCTTTCAATAAAATCATTAATTCTGTCTAACATCTCATTCAGTGAAATTTAGTTTCAGTGACGACTTGTTTCTTTCTCTTTATCATTCTATGCTCTGCATAAAAGATATATCAAGTCTACACTGTCATTCTGTTCATCGCTTCAAAATCGGTATCAACATTCATATTCTGAATCTGTAATTCATATACTGCCCTTTCTCTATTTTGAATCGAAAGATGTTTCACGAATAACTTTTTCGCTGACCAACCAGTTACAGCTTTTAAAAGTTATATCTATCATTCACTTACTAACTCGGTTTCTTCAGTACAGATTCATATTCACATTCTTGGTGTTTTTCAAATCACATCTGATCCGATGTTGGATACTTCTGAAATATCATTTCAACACAAAGAAATCTGGTTTCCTTCTTATCGTATCATCAAAGCACTGTCTCAATACGACTCGATAGCTTTTACAGGAATCATATAATCAAGTGGCAATACATCAAGTCACTGAATACCGAATCAGGTATTAAAGTTTTGAGTATATCCTCAAAATTCTGGATCATCAACTCAGATAATCCATCGATCAGATAATAGTATAATGCAATCACATATAACCAAACACTCAGAACATCAATCAATCGATGCCACAATCTATCAAAGAAATCTAAAGTTTCTATCGTGTCAATATATTTCAATCATTCCTGTAATTTCATCATATAATTAAATTCTTAACAACTATCTATTCATATCTGTATCATATCTCATACAGCATATTCTGAAACATCTAATTAGTCTGTTCGGACTATTCATTCATCAGAGAATAATATGATGTATTCACAGAGTCCAAAGTACTCAGAGCTTTTGATAATCTATATCATGTCCGATATAGTTTCTTCTTGAAATTCGATTCATCTGCACTGACTATCCTTCAATTCAAGGATAATATGTTGTACTTTCACATCAAAGAGTACTCAGAGTTTTAAATACTCTGAATCATAATTCAATAGTAACCTACTGTCTCAATATGAAACAATAATCCTTGGCTTACTATGTAATCTTACAACAATTCTGATCACAACTCAGTGATCTGATCATGATTATAGATCATCTTATTCAGTAATTTCAATCAATCTGATCATAAGTCATATCTGGTCAATGTTTTTCAACTTCAATTGAAACTCTCTCTATACGTTTATATCATGCATACTGATTTTTCTTGATAGTTCTAGTAACATAATCTTTCAAATCGCGATCTCATTTCAATTCTGGAGTTTCTAATATGTCATTGAACCTATCTGGTCAATGTTTTTCAACTTCAATTGAAATTCTCTCTATACGTTTAACTTCTAAAACGTACAAATTCTGTTACAACTGTTTACTTTACCAAAGGATAAAACAATTATTGGATGAATATTAAACTCATTGTTGTGCATTTCTTTCAAAATCTGATATCTCTTTTCGGAAATATCAAGCACAAACATATAATCTGTCACAATAAAAATTCATCCAATTTGCGACTTCCATTCATATCTCAATCCGGCATTCTTTACCGATCACTTTGATTTATTTTCTGTGTTTCTTTCATCTTCTGAACAAATCTGGCTCATTTCCAATCGAAAATCATTCTGATTGGTTATGCATTTGTCTGAATATATTCAAACCAGAATACACAGAAATCTGAAATCAATCGATCAAATGCCTATTTCATTTCTCACTTCTACTTCCAAATTACCGACAAATCATACAATCAATCCAAAATCTGGATAGTAATCAAATCTTTCTATCAGTTATGAGCCAAAAATCTTAAAATATGCTGAAATATCCATCAACGGATCAATAATTCTCAAAATCAAAAAAAAAATCAAGATTGAGAAAATCTCTCAATCAAGGTCATCCAAAATCAAATGTTCTGGATAACAAACTCTGCTAAGTGAAAACAACTCACTTGCATCACATAACTCAGAATCTAGTAAATCAACTCAGGCTCTATGAAGTAAACAAAGAGAGCAACTCAATATCAAACATTTCAAGAATCATATCTCCAATTGATGTAATCGATTCAGCAAACAAGGATTCATTTTACTTCCCCATCTAGCTACTCTAGGTTGGGGATAATCAAAAAAAAGATTCAACTGTAACTGATTTTCATTTCATCATCTATTAACCTCAAAAGCAGTATTCAATTCCTAAACTTATTAATTCATTATTGAATTCCAGTTCACAACTTAAACTAAAGTTTAAATCTTACTGGAACATATCTGCAATCTCTACTCATTGACATATCTATCAATGCTTGTTTAGATCTTGAACATATCTAATGCATATAATATACTTATTTCTGAACATTTTTGTAATCAACATAATATACACGGAACTAAAATCATAGAATCTTAATTCTAGATCTCATATCATATCATCATATTCATATGCACATTATGTTCTTAATGATCTAATTTAATCGCTTCTTATCATCAATATTCTGCTAATCTGTATGTGGTTATTGCATTCTCATCTATCATGCAACATACATAGATATCTCAAATACGAACAAAATCATGTTCAGTTTCTTTTCATTGAAGCAGTAGTTCAATTATTCAGTTCAATTCACAAATTCTCTTTTCTGATACAGAGGTAGAACTATAATAAGCTTTCAGCTATCATATATCTCTTGCACCTATAACATACACAGGTTAAAGCAAAATAAATCTGTTACCTGTAATCTCATTTCCAGGTGCACCTTCATTCTGATCCTCTGTATATTTCTGGAACTGTTCTTTATTCACATTTTCTCAGAATCTGATTTGCTTCGAACATATTCTAGCACATCTGCTTGAAATATCTTTGTACTGATTTCTATGATATCTCCTTCCACAATAAGTGCAATAATCTCCAACATACACTACAAGAAAAAAGGTGAAAGACAACGCTTTTTTCGCGTTGTTAATGTCACCGAAAAAGCGTTGTCGTAGCCAGTGTTGTAAAAGACCACGCTCAAAGACAATGCGAAAAAAGCGTTGTCATTTTGGGCAAAGACAATGCATAAAAAGCGTTGTCGTTTCTGAAAAATACAACGCGTAAAAAGCGTTGTCGTTTATCGTAAAGACAACGCATAAAAAGCGTTGTCGTTTCTGGTAAAGACAACACATAAAAAGCGTTGTCGTTTCATAAAAAGCGTTGCCGTTTCATTAAAAAGACAACACATAAAAAATCTGTCTTTTTTTAAATAAAAAACAAAAAAATTAAATCACAAATTTTCAATATTATAAATCACTCAAAATTCAAAAATTTCTAAAATAAAATTTAATATACAATCTTTCAATATTAAATATCATTCAAATATAAAAAATAATAGAATTCTAAATTAATGAACACTAGGAAAAAATATGCATTAATCTTGAAAAACTTTGATTCGTCACTTCAGCACATATTAGCATCCCGAGCTTTCATTAAAGCCGCAACAATCTCTTTTATTTTAATTTGTATCTCCATACTGTAAATTATTAAAAATAAAAACAAACATAAAACAAATATGAATAGATTAAAATGAAAAGTAAACTTAAACACATATTTATCAGTAAAAGAACATGAACTACAAATGACGAAACTATAACTAAGCGATTGGAATTATCAAATGAACTAAGAATTACGAAATTATCAGTAAGCGATTGGAATTATCAAAAGATCCATTTAAACACATATTTACTTCATTAATAGCACAGTCAGTCTGTAAGTATTCTCTTGGCGATTCTAAAGGAGGTAACATATATCATCTACTTAGAATTTCAACAAACAAATATGCAAGCTGCTAAAATTAATTAAAAAGGAAAAATGCAGAAAAAATGCACCATGATTCAATGGAAATTATGAACAAATTTTAAATTTTGATACATAATCAAACTGAAAACCTGGAGCACAAGATAAAAGGTAAAATTGGCAAATAGAAATTAAAAAAAGAAAAGAAAAACAACCATATTATAAATTTAGTGACAGAGACAAAAAAGTTGGACAAAACTAAATCATCTAATAACTCTATTTTCTCCATCACATACCATGAAACAAATACATTGCCAATTTTCTAAAGAATTGTCAATACTGCAACAATAATCCTGTAAAAATCAGCATTCTCCAGATTTAACTTATGATCTAATGCAAGAAATCTCACTGTTCAATAAATCATGGAAAATGGGACAAAAATAAGATAAAATTCCAGAAACTTTAGCGTAATAAGACCCCGAAATCAATTGGATAACTGTTAAGTGTGATATTGAAATGGATTTTATAAAAATTTAGCCTAAGTCATTAAATAAATCAAATCTTTTTTGCAAAAGCCTATTTCTTCCAAACTAGCTCCCTAGATGCGAAATCCTTGATCCGAAAATAAAAACTTTTTTGATCTATATTTTGAGTCAAGCACCCTCCCTAACCTTCACCTAATAAACTTGTTTTAAAAAAAATATTTTCACCAAATTAAAATAGACGTCTAAGATCAAAGATTGATTCTATTTCCTGCACAGGAACATATAATTAAATAAAACAATCAATTTCATGTAACCACTCGTTAAAATGGATAATGCAGTATATCAACTAATAAACTTACCTATACCTTTCTTTTGTCATTTCAACGAATAAGTCCATTAGTTTTTACATATATGTATCCATAAATTTTAATTTCTTAACATTAGTTAAATAAATTATATTTTTTTAAAAAAAAAGGAAAGAAAATTCTCACCAGTATTGGCACCAAAATCTAAGTTCTTGAATCTCAACTCTATTTTTCTCCACATTTTTGAAACATTAGAATGCAGGACATAAGCATATCCAAGAACCAATCTATTCCATTCAGAAACAAACTATGGTTAACAATAATTATTCTTCTTCTTCTTTGCTACCCATGTCAAATACACAAATGTAATCAGCTTGGAAAATGGCAATAAGACTCCGATTATAAGATAATATGTGTTTGTGCCCATACTTAACAATGGTCTAGCGAGCAATAACAGCCACATGTATGAATATAATGCTCAAATATTTTGATTTTACAATAACCTAAACACCACATCACGACCCTTGTGCCACCTCATGAATAACAACATAGCACAACAAAAGTTATTGTGTTGTTTCTCCAAATAAATTGCTTAAACTTGAGACTTGTGATGATAAAACTAGTGAACTTAAATTTGATACTAACTGTCAAAGAACCTCTTGCTGCTAATATCAAAATTATAGTTGATGATAAAATCAAGAGACAAGGTGAATAAGAAAATGAAAGTAAATCTCACTCGTTGGATAAATTAGATGAAGGGTGTGATATCTTTTGAGCAAGTTCACCTGTAACACCACATAAAACATCACTGCCACATACATAATTCTCCATTCTCCACTACGTATATATATCCCAAAATCCTTTCAATCAAGCACAAACTTTTTTAGAAGCAAATTAAAAGAAAGCGAGCATATTAATAATTCAATTCAATGGCATTGATCATTAAATGTATGAATTAAATCTTGCTATCATGTATAATTATTAACACACAATCTAATTTGAAACAAAAATGTTTAAGTAGCTCCATGACACGCTCTCCACATCCATATATATATATATATATATATATATATATATATATATATTATACCTTGAGAAAATAGGCATCATTTACTTGCCATTTCAGTTGTAAAATAAGATGAAGAAAACTTGTGCTGGTTGGCACTATGTTCAGAGCTGCAGCTCTAGCTCTCCTCAAGTCTCGATGGGAAGCGGTCCAGAAGCCTCTGCATATAACACAGTTAATTATTACATAACATAGGACGCGATTCGATGGTTATGAATGCACCTAGTATGTATGAATGATTATGAGTATAGAATATAGTTTTTTTAAGCGAAATTACCTGGTCGAATTTTCCCAAGGAAGTTGGAAAAGGGTTCCTGCTAGAGACGACCTTGATCGGCTCCCCGTCGACACTGATGGTTTCTTTATCAACTATTTTAACATCATCTTTGAAAGTAACCAACATCGAATCATACTTGAGCAAGTGAGAGGCCTGAAATACAATTCAAAAAATCATATGCATAAGAGAACAAAATAACACCTCCAGAATCTAATCAAGAATCTGTGCTTTTTATGCTTACATTTTTGAGAAAACTGTTGGCCACCGAACGCCTGATACTGATAAAAATAAATAAAAAACATGGATCACATTCAAAAATTAATTGATAAATTCAAACCCCATTAACAATATTCTTTTCGGGGTGTATTCATTGGCAAGAGTGCTTCAAGAATGATGTTACTGGACACAAACTACAGATTAAAATTAATCTAAATGTTGAGCTAAAATGTTTGAACAAGAAGATTATCAAAGAAGAAAAACCTCAAAACCATCATGCATGAAATTACTAAACTTGTTCCGACTTTCTTGAAGATGACTAAATGATCTCAAAACACAAAAATGAAAACCACATGTCAATTGATTTTTAGAGAAGATGAGAAACTGTGTACTTATGAAAATGACACCATAAAATATCATTCATTTAATCTCACAAAACATCAGAAATACTTCTCACAACACCAAAGATATTGGAGTAAAAAAAAAGACTTAATTGGATTCTTTAATGTACTGCTTAAATTTTTTTTACCAATATCCATCTTCAAAACCAAAGCTTGCAAAGACATCGAAATTGAAACTCAAAACACAACTCATGGTTAGAACACAAAAACAGAAGCGCCATATTTATCCTTTTCTGCCGACTAAGTTCAAAAATCCCAACAAACAGCTGAAAGAGAAAGGCTTTTCAGATGGAATAACCCAAGAGGCTTCGGAGGAAACGACGACTCTTTTGTTTCTAGCAGCGTCGTCGTTCAAACTTGCCGGGTAAGGAGGCGGAGCAAGCCAACCCCGCCAAAGCTTCCGCCGATTCCAACTCAAACGTCAACATCCTGCACTCCTCCTGGCATGCTTCCTCACATTCCTCTGCTGAAGCTATAACATAAATAAAATAGCGTTAGTCTCAAAATGAAAGTCTTGTTATTTTGGGACCCAAAGTGGAAGTTTTGTTCGAGTTGAAAAACTCCTCAGCTTGCTCCTTATCCAATTGAATCTCGGCAAGGATCTGATTGATTTCTTCACTGAGATTCTGATTTTCAGCATCCGCCTCATGAGGCGACCAGGTTGCCGATACCAAAAGAAATCGCAGATCTAAGAACATACGGATGACTATGGCTGCAGAAGAGGGATGGGGCTAGGGCTCGACGGGAAGAAGATTGGGGATTTGGATTTCCACAGTCCAGGCTTTTAGCTTAGATTATACGCTTGAAACAAAGTTTTAAATAGCTTTTAATTTTTTTTAAAAAATAATAAATAAAAATAGAAATAAAATAGCTTTTAATAAAAGCGTTGTAGTAACATATGAAAAAACGCTCATCAACAACGCTTTTGACAAAAAAAAGCGTTGTATTTTATAGTTTTTTATAAAAAAAGACAATGTTTTCTCATAAAAACGTTGTGTTTATTTTTTTGACAACGTTTTTTATAAACAGCGTTGTCTTTCAACTGTTGTTAATGACCATTTTTGTTGTAGTGATAATCTGCATTCAGACCCAGACCAATCTGTCTCGGTTCAGTAGAGGTAAATAAATACTTTCATAAAATGTTTCAGTCGTCAACATTTACTCATACACAATCTCCGAATTCAAGCCATGAATAAACGACTCAATCTTGAGTTTCTTCATCATCTACAATTCAAAGAATCGTAGTAGGCTTGAAAATCTAATAAAATAATATTCTTCAATATTCAAATTGCTCTGCTTCTGATTGGTATATTCTATTTTTTGGCTATTCTTATGTCTTGGCACAATCTTCTTTTTCTCATCATTTCTATCTGTTATAGCAAAGAACCGCTAATAAGTTTCTGTTCTAAGCACTTGCCAAGAAATTAATATACCTATTCTCTCTCAGAATTTCTTCATCAAAATCTACCAGCTGGTTGCTAGATCTTGAAGTTGGTATACAATCAATCCGATGTGACAGTCATCTGTATCTTTCCAAGATTTGCACAACTTATCAAGCTCTGCAAACCAACTAATATGTTAAATAACATCTATTCATTCTCTGATATACTGTTATGTTCAATCGGAAATACTTCTTTCAGTTGAGCCATACAGTTCTGTTCAGTGTGGGGTGCTTACGTCACCCAAATAACACTATTCTATTCAATTCTGGGTGCTTACATCACCCGAGGAATCTTATAACAAAATTAGTAAAAAATTCAAAAATTTACAAATCAGTAAATCAGACAGTTTCGTTTCAAGAGTAGATCATGCTCACATGCAATTCATCAAATCATCAAATCAAGTAATGCATAATCAAGCAATACTAAATATGCATGCGACTCAATCTACCCCGCTCAACTTCTATCTCAGTCCGAGAAACTTACGCTCTCATCTTAGGGCAATTAATGATTAATAAAACAATTAATCAAACAATAAATGTATATTAAAACCAAGAGCTAATTTTTTTTTTGAAAATCAGTACCTCGCTCGATCGGACAAACTCACCCGATCGAGCGAGCTTGAAAATCAAACTCTCGGGTCTGCATCAATTTTGCCCTCGCTCGATCGGATGAACTCACCCGATCGAGCGAGCCCAAAATGCTTGATTCTCTGTTTTGAAATTTAAGGGCCTCGCTCGATCGGTGAAGTTCACCCGATCAACCAGACTCCTCTGCTTCAGAAATTTGCAGAATTATTCTTGCTGTCAAACTTGATCCTTCATTCCAAATCAGTTCAATATCAACTCAAATCCTGGTTTATCAATGCTAGAACATGCATATAAACATGTAAGAAGTTTCAAGTATCAAATTATGTGTTTATTACATCAAACAAATATCATAAAAAGCACGAAACTACAAGCTACACCAAATCTCACAAGTGAGCTTCTAAAACATAAGTCTCATGTCAAGTTCAATGCTATCTAAATACCATTATTCAGCTTAAACCCGAGTCCACACTTGTTAAGTCTCGCTCCTGAGCTATCAGACTAGCTCTTGCCCCATCTGTTGCAATGCACACATACAAAACAAAGCAACAGCCGGATAAACTCCGGTGAGAAATCATTATCAGTATAAGCGACATATAAATGCGTTAAATAAATCATATCAATTATAATCATATTAGACTCGACAATAGAGTAAATATCGCATATATCGATCGAAAATTGATTCATATCTCGTCGTTGCCATCAAGATTCATATCCGATCTTGACATGGATATCCATCTATCGTAGTCGTCTCAGACTAGAAAATAAGATCGCCTCAGATCTTGGCATAGAATCAATTCAATATCATATCATATCGTAATCATATCGACTAAAACTAAAAGATCCACTACTTGAGATGGATCGACAACATCAAAATCAAATCGAAAAGATAAACAAGTATGTGATTTTGGCGGGACAACTCAAGAAGCTTCATTCTTGAGTTTCAAATCCCTGACTCGCGATGTCGTCTTATACCTTCATATTTCTCGGTTCTAAATACTTCAAATCTGAGATATATAACCAAGAATATGTTTCAAACTTCATTCGATCTCATCATATCAAAATCTTCTCACAATCATCGTTAGAACTTCAACCAAAAATGGTTTCAAACCTTGATCACTTCCTCTTCGTTTCGAAGCTACTTCTCGAGCTCGTCAACTTCAAAATAATCTGAAATGAAGTGTTTAGATCAAGATATATCAGCTATCAACTCAATTCTAATTCAGTTCAATCAACGAGATAGCAGAACGACTTCAATTCATAATCTAACAGCGTAACGGCTGAAAATCGGTAAGCGATACGATATCAAATTCAAAACCAACTTCATATCAGCCATAACCATAAAAAACCAGCAAGAATTCCTCAACATATCAACATATAAGCAGCTATGAATATCGAATTATAAGCTGGAATCATAATAAGCATAAACGATATTCGTTCGTCGATTTACTTTCGAATATATCAAATATACAAGTTCACGAACCTCTATTCATACTCAAAATCTGAGTTCTTCAAAACCAAATTTCGAAGCCAGATAAATCAACAAGATACTTACATCAAATCGAAGTCCTCGTTGCAAGGAGTCCAGAACTATTTTCAGAATTGAAATCGAACGATCGGATCAAAAGTTACGGCGATTGAAAATCGAAAAGCAAAAGAAACAAAAGGTCTCGGCTCTTTCTCTGTTCAGAATTTCTGAATGCATGTAACATACACACGTATAATGCTGATAATTCTAATTTAAAATCGGATATGTATTGCATAAATTGCAATTCAGTCCCTGAAACTTCGTAAATTGCAATTCATTCATCGGCCCTCTTTTTAATTCAATTTCAATCCTAAATAATTTAAGAATATTAGAATTTAAATCGAAACTCTAAATATTCCCAAATTAAATATACTCGGATTAAAAATTAAATAAATTCGGATTAAATCAATAATCCCGGCCTTTTGCACTTTAGCCCTTGCAACTTCGATATTTTCAAATCAACCCCTGATCGGGTTTCACTTCCGAATTAAATCATATTAATTCCCAAAACTTGGAATTTAATCTTAAATTCCATAAATATTCAAATCGAATATTTATTCTTTTAATTTAAGAATTCCCGAAATTTAATTCTCAAAATCCGTAAATTCTCAAATTAAATATTTTCGACTCGGAAATTAAATCTCTAATTTCCATAACTTCTCAAATCAATATTTGCCCAAAATACGGAATTTAATTCTCAAATTCCATAATTAATAACTTAATATTTTCGGGTCTTACACTAGGTGATCAGGATATTCACAAGAAATATTAAACTAACATCAATCAATAATCGTAAATGGTCAAAATATATCAAATATGCAACCACATATCAAACATAAATTAGTCTCGACCTAATATCGTGGTCTTAGTTGAAAAGACAAGAATACTACTTATAAAAATCAATGTTCTAAAAAGCTCGCTTAAGCGACACTTAATCTCGCTTAAGATTTAATACGCTTAAGCTCGATTAAGCGACCATTTTTTAGAACGAAAAATTTCATTTGTTTTTTAAAACGAAAATATTTTTATAAATATGTATATTTATAATTTGGAAGTTGAATTATATATTAAATAATATATTTATGGTTAATCTAACATTCTATTTAATGTTTATCTTAAAATAATTAAAATTATAGTAAAAATTAAAAACATTTTTTAAGGAAAAATGATCATTCTAAGTTTTCGTAAGTTTGAAAAGCTTGAAAATTGACCGCCGCACTTGAAAATATGGGCCTGGCCTGTCGTGGTTCTGGTGACCGTGAACCCTCTCTTACTCGAATTTTCCTGAGTTGTTTGTTAAGCCTGTCACAGTGAATTGCATGTAAAACTAGGATTAAACCCTAGACCCAATCCCTGAATTTGATTGCTTTCACCCGTAATGGCTGCGGTGGCGCAAAGTTCTTCACTTCCTCTGAAGAACGACAAGCCTGTCATCGTCAGGGTTAAACGGAAAGCTTTTCAACACCGCGTCGATGCTTTTTGTGAGTAATGGGATTTTTCTTTTGCGTTTTCCAATGGGTTTTTACATTCGAAGCTCGGGGTTTCGTGATTTACTATGTTTGTTTTCCCTCCTTACAGGGCTTGAAATCAACGAGAGGCCTTTAAAGCGAGCGTTGCTGGACTTTGAAAAACTATCGGTATCCGAATCTTCTTCGACTAGAGGTAAAATATGCTTCTAGTTTGGGAATGTATTTACGTTTTCTTTACAGCATTTTGTGATCAGAATGATTATGTTTGATTTGATTATGCGTTCAAGGTTGTGGAAATTTTCTTTATGTTTGTTATGTTTCTTTGTTTTTAACTATCACAAGGTGTCATATCATTATCATTTTGATGATCGGCTGTTGGTGACCATATTTTGGGCTAAGCACAAAAGAGAAAGTAGAGGATGCACGAATTTTGCTAGACTGAAATCTCTTTTTCCCTCTCCAAGTAGAAGTAGACAAGCAAATAAGCGGTAAATGAAGAAGATACGTGGGGCAGACCTTTTTTGTAGTTTGCTAATATTATATTAATTTTTCTTTTAACATTTCTAATATATTTGGAAGCAAGTGTGGTGAAATCAGAATCAACTAACTCCATTTATTTTTGAGGCTGTAATATCAATATGATGATTGTGTTTGCATTGTTGGTCAACTTGTTGAATGTAGTCCTCATCGTGATGCAACAATTATTGATATCCTTGGCATGCCACATATTTATGAGATAGAGAAAACACAAACAAGTTAGAAAAATAATTGGATAGGTAAGTCAAACATGGTAGAAAGGACATATGTTCAATTTTTATGATCCGTATAACAATGTCTTATTTTGGGATTTGTTCTCTCCAATTTGATTTTTCATTATTTCAGTTCTTTTACGAAGATTCTTCGACTACATTTCTTTATTCGATAGTTCTTCGTATTATTTCATGATTGTAGACATTTTTTTGTTATGGCTGATGAAGGCTTTGTTTTCATTTAATCTTAGCAACTAATGAACATGACTGTCTGCTTTCTGATGTGATATAATAGAGGAATTAAAGACTACGAAGATTCTTGTTCACCATGTAGAGACTGTAACTAGCTCGGAGAACACTGTTGATGTGCTGCGATCTTTTGTGGTCAGTATTGAACAAAATAATATGTTGGAGTGCTATCAACATGTGATCAGTTTGTGGGTGTTAAGATTTGTCAAAAAAAAATAAAATTGTTCTGATCCTTTTTGATGTTCATTTTTGTTTTCCCACTATTCAGACAATGATATCCTGTGGTAATCTTACTGGTTACATAATCATATTATGTTTTTTTGTATGATTGTTATCATGAGTTGTCTTATAATCTTATCTACCTATTCTTTTGACAGCCTAATTTATCTGATCCATGGGAACATGGAGGAGAAAATGGAGAGAGGAGACGCGTGATAAAGACTGTTAATGTGAGCTCTCTCTCTCTCTCTCTTTCTCTCTCTCTCTCTCTCTCTCTCTCTCCATGTGCACAAAATCCATTTTACTTTGAACTTGTACATTGTCAAATTGTCTTGGCAAGTACATTTTTATATGTTTTCACAAATAAAGTTGTATTGGGTTTACCTGATGTTAAAAGAAAGATATTATAACCTTTTATTAATCATATGAATTAGTTGTTACGTAACACAAATTTTCAAACTCTCGCCTTATTTTTTCATGAACATGCTACACCTGCTTAGTGTATGCTGATAGAACTCTTAAAGTGATACTCACCATATGACCATGAACCTCAATGCCCAATATTTTTTACAATCTTTAAACAACAATGAAGTTCTAACTTCTAGGTTTCTTGCACTCTAATTTTTTTCAGTTAAATTTTAGAGATATCTTGTACTTGGTTTTTGTCATGACCTAGAAGACTAGTGGCTTCTCTTGCCTCAGGGAAAAGCTTGTGTTTTGACTTTTGATTGTGATATTTGCGTAACTTAACGTGTGCCTCTTACCTTAACAATTGCAATGTAAATTTTCAGAAACAAGATGAGTTGCTGATCAAAGCAAAGAAAAGTCAAGAGGTAAATTACCTTAGTTTTACAATTTTAGCCGCTCACAGCATAAAATTTTACCATATGTTGTTGGTTCACATGTATGAATTCTTTTTTAAAAAAAATTCTATGTTATTTTAAAACCCGTTACCAACTTGCTATCTAGATCAAAAGGAACTGACGTAGATATGTGAGATCAACTAGTGGAACAAAATTTCTGCTCCCTTGTTTATGAAATTAGAGTACTTTACATTCACTTTTTTTTTTTAAAAAAGTTTAAACTTGTGAGATGAGGTACTAAATTTGTTTCTCTTTCTTCTCTTTGTTTTTCCTTCACAAGGATGCTTTTTTAATTAATGCTTGTGTGTCTCACTCATTCCAATTCTTCTGTTTGTAATGATTCTTGCTTTCTTTAATGAAGTCTGGCAAGTTTCCCTTATCAAAGACAACTTAATTTTGCCATCGAAAACCACTCTATTTAAAGGCAAATTAAATGTTTTGGCATTGATATGGCCAATAAGTATCCAATCTTGAAATCATTTTTCTCTGTGATGTGTTTAAATGCAAGCAATTGCTTGTAACTAAATAGCAAGTGTACTTGTCCATAAATTTCATGTCTGGTTATATCCTTTTTACAAATCACGAGCCCTATAGATTAATCAAATGTGAGGTTAAACTTTCACTCCCTGCTTGTTATTTTTCCAAGTCAAAGTAAAAAGTTTCTATTTTCACAGCAAATTAATAAAGCATTACGTAACTTTAATGTGTAAAGAACCCAATCATATTTACAACCCCTGCACAAGAATTACAACGTTCAATTTCTTTGTTTTACACCAATTAAAAGACAATTTGGCAGAACCTTGCTATTTATTGAGCACAAAAATGGTATTCATTATGAGTTTCAATTATCAGATTACCTGGAGTTTGTAAAGGAGTCAATTTAAGTGGTCGAATTGACGGAAAACCTAAATTCATGCATGAGGTATGCAAGTGTTTTTTTGAAAATAACCACATATACAAGCACGAACTAATCACGTTATTGAGGTATAGAATGCCTTCACATTTTACCATATGTCAGCTTTATGCACCATATCTTGCAATGTTCTGTGACAATGGTCATAATCTGGTTATGTTGATCAATCAGATATGGAGAAATTAGATGTGACGGAGTTAATGAAAATTTTAAACATCGTCATCTATTATGGTTAACCATGATATATCTTCAAATGTTAAATTAATTTTTTCAATTGGACCTATCATTGATATGCAATCCCTTTAGGATGTGAGGTTTTTGAATTCAAAATCATTATATTCGCATCATGACTACGGGCACGCCATGATTTACAGTTTTGGTTGTGCATAATAAGTTGGTGTTTCGTGCATGGGTGGATCAATAACAGCGAGTTTCTGCAGGAGTTTTATGGAGGGTCAAGTACCTTATTTTTCGCTTCATTCTATATTTTTCACTCCTTCAGGTTTTGTCGAGAAATGCACGTTACGAGCAAATATGGAGAAGTAGAAAAGGAAAGCAAGATTCGCAGGAAGATGAAATGTGCCGCCTTTATGATATTGTCAAGATTGATGTTAATGAGCAGGCGATCAAGGTGAAACAGATGTAAGTCCTTTTCATGTTGTATTGTTTGTGAAATGCATGAAGTTATGCTAAGTGTTGATGCTGAGATCCTTAAGCTTCAAATTAGGGATACAAATTTGGAGAACCATGAGATGATTGCTGAATATTTGCCTCTACTTAGAGAAGTTTTGCCGAATGCTGCCGTAGAGATCGAAACTGATATTCATGATCACATGTCTAGACAAGGTTGACAACCATCATCTTTTCCTTTTTTTACATTGTATGAGGTGTTTGGTTAATAAATCATGCTCAACCCTGCTGATTGTGGGTGATGCTCATCACAAAATATTATTGAATATAATGAGATGTTTATTTTGATTCATTATAAGAGTTTTGGTTGAATTCGTTGTGGTGCTTGGCATGTTATAGGGGCATCTGCAATAACATGGTTTTTTTTTTAAATTTTATATATCTATTGAGGTTTTTGCCCATGATCTGTGATTTGCAGTATCTTCAGATGATTATGTATATGATTTCTACGCTGTTACGAATGATGACAATGTGGACGCTGATTCTGCAATTCAATACCCATTGTAAGTCTTTATTTGTCTATTTGATGGTGTTTTTGACTTAGCATCTGCTTTTGGGATTTTTACTGTGTATAGCATAAATTGTTATCTGGTTTAGGGTTCAAGTTGACGAGGACGATGACTACTATGATGGTCCAGATAATTCAGATTATGAAACTGATGATTCTAATGGTATATTCATGCATATATAACATTGCTGAAAATCATTTACGTGCCCACTCACATCCATGCTCACCAATGAAGATGGTTTTTTATTGTTAATGTCAGCGGAAAACAATCCCTTAAATGATTACCCAGACGAAGAGGACTCCGAGGAGGAGGATGATGATGATGATGATTATGAAGTGACAAGCAGGTCTTCTGATGAGGAGTCAGAGGATGAGAGCAGAACCTCTGGGAGCGAGAGTGGAAGTCGAGCATCAGACGAGGATGAGAATTCTGGGCCTGTGTGCTGGTCAGACGATGTAGATCAGTTATCTGAAGATGAGATGTACAGTGAAGAAGATGTTGACAACTATTCTGGCGATGAATGGAGGTAGCTTGCTCTTTTGTCTATGCCGAGTCCCTTGCAGTCTGAAATTTGAGTACTCAATCATTTTTGCACCTGAAACCAAATCTGAGTACTTGATCAAACATTTTGAAACTTGAAACTGAATTCAGAACCAAGATTGTTCCCTTGTGGGAAAGAGAGTAGAGAGCTCCACGTCTCAGAAAAATTTAGGTACATTATTCACATTCATTAGACAATGTGGCTTGAATATAGTTCCATAGCTCATGATTATAGATTGCTCTCGTGTCATTGAAGAATGTCGAATTAGTCAAACCGTGTTCGAACTTCGATGGCAACACATGATGAATGCAACGAAGTAGGACAACCTTGTTCGATGACAACATATGATGAATGTATCGAAGTCAAGGTTATAAAATTTGCTAGGCTAGTTGAGCGACAGACCAATGCCTAGACACCGCTAGTCGGATTCCACGGATTAAGCAGAAATGGAATCATTAATATTGTAACGTCCTCAAAATCCGAGGACGCTACTAAACATACATTCTTTAAAACTTAAAGAAAAGTGCGGAAAATAAAATCTTTCATTTAAAAGAACTCTGCACCCACTACGGAAATAAAATCTTTCACCAAAGTTCGCCAATATTCGTAAAAATTAAAGTTGTTTTCTCCTCGACAACACTTTAAAATGCACAAAACAAGAAGTTCCTCTAACCTCTACAACACTTTAAAATGCACAAAAATAAGTTCATCCGACAACATGCTCGTGCATCAATCTCTCCTTGATCAGCTACTCCGCTTGTCCTTCTACATACTCATCAATAACGTTATTTAACTTATAATCACATGCACCATTCTCGTGATGAAATACATGTAATTGTGGTAACAACTGTTTATATACATATTGAGTTTTCGTGATTACGGTTGTTGTACAACAAGTATATAGAACATACTGACCTTGGCCAATATGCGTCTCATCTCGGCCTTGGCCGCTTAAACCTCCGTTCTTTGGAAGGACCCTTCCGGGACTCAATCCGGAGTATCAATCTCGTATTGCTACTACAAGAACACATACAACATCAAAATATTTTTCATGCATCAATTAACCATTCATAACTTTGTCCTCGTAAAACTTTCTTTCGTGTCATTCTTTTAAAACTCTTTGTGCTCAAATCATGCATGCTAAAATGGATTAAAAACAAGCACGCCCTTAATCATTTCATAAAATTTCATTATTTTCTAAGAACATAGGTTTCATGAAGAAATGATAGCTTATAATGCAATACTTAAACTAAACTAATCCACATGAGTCGTTCTTTTCGTTCAAGACATCAGAACTTAAAACTTTTTGTATAGGAACCTTTAAAAAGACCCGATACGCCTTAAAAGATCATAAAAATGAATTTGGACTTAAAAATCACATTTTAAAATTTTTGGGCAGAAGTCAGCCCACCGGGGCACGCATTTCTGCTCACTCGAGTGCGCAAAAATGCGTGCTCGAGAGCGGAGGTGGTTGCCTGGAGGTCCAGGTAGCGCCGCAGAGGGTATTGCAACTTGTTTCTCGGCCCTTTTGGCTTTTCGATCCTTATTCACTTTAAAACACTCATTCGTTGAAAAACATTGATCATAGACATGAAAAAGCTTCGAAACTCGAAAGGATTTTCCTAAAAACATCCAACTTCAAATGATTTGATTCAAAACCTCGCATACTCTTCAAAATCGTTACCTCGAAGCTCGAAAATCGATACCCAAAACTTCAAGAATGATTCATGCTTCACGTATCTACATCATACTCTTTAAAGTCTTTTAAAATTAATACAATATACCTTACATACACATCAAACATGCAGATTTTTCATATCAAATTACATATATTCTTGAACGGTGGTTTCAAAAGCGTTTGAAACTTGCCTGTTCAGTTGATGTATCGATTCCTCGTGCCCAAAAACGCAGCGGAAGTTTCAAAAATATAAAAACTGAGCACTTGTGTAGCATTCAAAAAACATAAATATCCATTGGGTATTTAAGAATTTTTTACCTATCAATCTTAAAAGTTTGATGATGGCTCCAACCAAGTTTTAAACAACTAAGCTCTTGAAAAGGTTAACCTCTTCTACAAGCTTTCAAGAGCACACCTTGCTCAAAATGGACTTCTCCTTCAAATTAGATCCACGATTAGTCAAACTAAATTCACCCTATATATGCACTAGAATATGTAGGGCACATGACGATGAGAATACCTTGCTAGAACCCTAAAAGGTGGTGACAAAAATGGAGGAGAAAAAGAAAGGGGGTAAACGGCCAAGTGAGAGGGAGAGAAGGGAGGAGAGTTTCTTTCTTTTTTTGTGTTTGTGAGATGTGTTATGAAAAGATTTAAAGCATGCATTGTATATTGTGCAACTCGTCTTGCAACCAATGATCTCTTCTCTTGCATGTATTGTATGTATTTTAGGTCAAACACATACAAACAAAGCTCATGAACTTAATATTCAATTAATAGACAAGCTCAACCCTTTTAAGTCCAATCAATAAATTAAGTCTCATTTGAACTCATTTAAGACAAAAATTATTTAACACTATTTCCATTTGGGCTCTACAAGACCCAATAGTGTTTAATTAATTCAACACTTGAATTAATTTAATTATTTGGACTCTACTAGATCCACTAGTGTTTAACAATTCAACTCTTAAATTAATTTAATTATTTGGACTCTACTAGGTCTACTAGTGTTTAATTAATTCAACTCTTGAATAAATTTAATAATTAAGTTCATGATAATAGTTTTGAAAATCACTATTTTCAAAAACTAATTATTTATTTAAGTCAACTTTTAATTTTTGAACACTTTCACAAATTAAAAGTTACATTCCCCTTTATTCTTTTTTAGAAGTCATACGTTTAATTTCTCACACTTATAACTTCTTTATAAATTATTCAAATAATTGAACTAAATTTTCTTCTCAACTAGATCTAGAAATCCAATGCTTGTGTGATCCTAAAAGCTTCAATGATACAACTAGAAGTAGGTTCACATCTTCATATGATTCGGGATTAACAAGTCTGTTAGGATCGGTTTAGAGTGTAGAGGGGTGGGGGTGAATACACTTAAAAATTATTCGAATGAGCTGAAAGCGAATTCTAAATTTATCTTGGTGTCTAATGCAAATTGAAAAACAATATGTGTACGAAAATATGTCAAAAGACATATTCTAAACACTTTATGAAAATGTGTATGCAAAGTCGATAGAATATATGTAAAATGATGAAAGACATAGAGAGATGTTTATGGATGTTCGGAGATTTTAATTACTCCTACGTCACCCCTTCTTCCTCCTCGGAAGGATATCACTAGAAGACTTTAAATTTTACAAGCAATTTGCAAAACCCCGATCCGATTTAGAACTTATCCACTGCCTAAACAAGAACTCATAGTTACAACTCAGTTTCAGTCCTAGACTGATAAAATACAGATGTTTACAACTCGTTTTTAACTTAGCACAAAGATGATCCTTCAATGATCAGAATAACAGTTCAGGTGTTTGTGCTTCGAGTTTCTTAAGCGATTTTCTTCTTCAGACTTGAAAGCTCAGATGTTCTCACAAGAAAACGTTTTTGGCAAAAGTTTTCCTTCGATAAATTAAGGCTCTTATTTATAGTCTTCAAGTGCTAACGGTAATAATTTCAAAAAGGATCTCTGAAGGAATTTGAAATATACCCTTTGCTTTTGTCACTTTCATGAACAAATTCTGAAGCCGACATTCTCTTGGATCGCGGCACTACTTCTGCAGAATGTGTAAGAGTACGGAAAACCTTATCCAATCAAATCGCGCTGGTAGACTGATAATTGCGATGGTAGACTAATGATCGTGATGGTAGACTGATGCTTTCAGAAGACCTGTTTATCAATTCAGTTTAGTATCTTCAGTTTGGTTGAACCGAGAAGAATCAGTTGAGCTAGTCAGGAAAACGTGCTTTTTCAGCTTAGATCTTTTCTTAATAAAGTCGCTCTTTTCTTTGAATATTTAGTTGAGCGATTTTCTCATAAGATCGCACTTTTTCTTTCTGAAGTAGTTTCAGTTTAGCTCACTTCAGTTTATCTCGTATCAGTTTTGTCCCAAAAGTTTAACACTTTATCTATAAACACCAAAACTTAATTCTCAACAATTTTTCCTTTTTTGGTGTTTATTAAACTTAGATAGTATTGAGGTAAACTGTCCAAATGTACTGAACTTCCCCCCTTTTTGATAAATAAACAAAGTATGATGTAGAAAAAAAAGTGTGTTGCTTAATATCATAAAAACCAGATACAATCGTAGATAAAATAATGAAGCAACATAAGCTATCTTCGATCTGTCGGAGGTCTTGGAATAGAAGAGCTGCGACTTGAGGAGGATGGACTAAGTGTTGCTTCCTGATGACATGGTGCAAATTGATGTACAAGACTCTTAGAGTGTAGAATTTGCCGAGAAATATTTGTCAATGAAGCAATTTGTCTGGAAAGTCCTTCAAAGTTTGAATTTACAGAGGTATGAAGAGACTGAACATGTGCATTTAAGTTGTCAACTTTGGTCTCCAAAGACTGATGAGAATGTTGCAGTTGAGACAATGATGTATTCAGTTGACTGGATTCGAGTAGTAGGTTGTCCAAAAGTACAAACTTGTCTTGGAGTTTGACCAATTCAGAATTCAGAGAGTTTCGAAGAAAAATGATGTTGTTGCTTGTTTGATTTTGATTATCTTTGAGAGCATTAAGATATTGTGATAGAGATAGCAAAGATAATTCCATATCTGCTAGTGTTTGATACCAATCATCATCCATATCAGATTTTGGCGATAGATTCTCTCTGTTATTTGTAGCAGTTTATTGACGCAAAATGCTCAGAAAGTCGGTTCTTTGAGCCTTGAAAGGAAGCTCAAGATCAGTTGATATTACGTCAACTTTCTCTTTTCCTTTGTTTTGATGAGAAGAAGATACTGTGGCAGAGTGAACGACGATTGACACTGGTTGAAGACGTGATTCGAATTCAATAATTTCATCAATTTGAGAGCTAGTGCTGCTGTCATGGGATTTTTCCGGTGAGCCCGTAGTTGGACCAGGTGGACCGGGTGGTTGACAGCACTCAAGCCGTAGAAGGGGCTCATTAAAGAAAGATGTCGGAATGTTCACCCTTTCTAACTGACGAAACTTACGAGGATGTGGAATAATGGCCAGAGATTGTTCTTGAGTGAAGTCAGCTTCAAGTGATCCAGCTTCTAGGATAAGTGTATCAATTGCTGGTTCAGAAATATCTAGAAGAGCATAAGTTTGATGAAGTATTTCCTCCATGAGTGTTTTTTGCTGTTCTTCAAACTCAATATGAGAGGTGACTTGAGAAATAGCTTCATCCACATTCATCAGTTGAAGTCAAGGTAAAACTAACTCAGTTTCTGAAATATGTATCTGCTGCTCAATTGGTGATGGATCCTTTGCTTCTAGAGTTCTATAAGCTTCCTTTTGAAGTTCCTCAAAGACTTGATCAACTGTATGTGTAGAGGATTCAGTTGAGGGTCGAGTCTTTTTGTTCTTTTTGTATCTGGATCGGGATTTAAAACGAGACTTGTGTTTTTTTTTTTTCAATGAAAGGATCTGGGATAACCAGTTCCTTGTCAGTTTCCCAAAATTTAATTATCATCTGTAGAGTAATTAGATCATTGTCTAGATGAGTGAAGACTGATCTATCCTCATATGCACTTCTAGCGGTAGGATCATAATTCTTTTGGAGTTATGCAATTATTTGAGTTAATTTTTTTACTCTCATCAGATCAAAGAAGTATTGCCTTCGTTCCATGGCTTCTAGAATATCAACAGTTTTGACTATCTTTAGCACAATTTCCTCATATTTAACGAATCTGTTCAATTCGTTCTTTTTCTTGAGATGTCGGGCCAATGTGGAAGTTCTATATTTATTCCATTCATCATAGAGTGTGTCAGTACTCTGTTCAGCATATTCAAGAACTTCATGATCAAGTCAATTTGAACTTGAATGACATTGGAAGGCTTGTTTGCATATGAAGAAGAAGCAATTGGAATTTGAGATTTTCTTGTTGGCAGATCAAGACCAGAGTGAGCATACTCAAGCAGTTGTGCTAATGTTAAACCACCTGATGGTCTTGCTGGAGGTAGATTTGTTGGAGCCGAGATTGCTTGGAATTGTGCATGTTCAACTTTGACAACGTTTTCAGAATCTTCATCTGTTTGAGATTCCTGTAGAGGTTTTACACTTTGAATTGGTTCTACAACCATTGGTTGTTTTCCCTTGGGATCAGATTTTGCTTGAGTGCATCGTCTCTTGAATGCTTCGTCTGATGAACTGGGAGCTTCTGATGTGGAAATACCTGTTGATTTAGTAGCCAGGGAAATGATCAGTTTGGTAGGAGATTTTGTAGGCTTGGACTGTAGAGTTCTTGATTTTTTCAGTGGAGGCTTGAAAGTCTCCTCACTATCAGTTTCCTCGCTATCATAAATGATGAAGTTCCTCTTCTTTTTGATGTTTTTCTTGGACTTGGTCTTGGATTTTTTTGGAATAGTAGGATCGGTAGACTCCTTTGAGTAAAAGTTGGTCAAGTACTCAGTGTTCATCACTCTCAACTTTTGTAGAAGTGAGGTTTCTTGAAGTGTGACTCCCAGAATTTCAAGTAGTCTGCTGATTTGAGAAACATAACCCGGTGACTGCTTGGATGCAATTGTCATTTGAGTGAATATTTTGAATAGAATATTGCTCCAGTTGATTTTGATACCCTTGACAATTGCTGTCATGACCTTGAATTTTTTGATTGTCAGTTTGGCAAAAGATCCTTTCGCTAGAAGACTTTTTGCGACTATATCAGCAAGAAGTTGGAATTCTAGTTTCAAGTCCCTTTTGAATGCAGAGAGTGAGATAGATTGATTGGAATTTGAGAAGGTAGTTTGCATCTCTGTAAAATCATTTGTAGGAACAATATTGAAGTCAATAATTCCGGAAGTCGGTAAACTGAATGTTTGTGCAAAAAATGCTTCATCTACTGCTACCAGGTGTCCTCCCACGGAGAGTAGTAGTTTTCCATCATTGGATAAAATACACTTGTGGTACAAGGAGACGAGATCCTTCTGATAATAGTGCAGAGATTTGGATTCAAGAAATTATTGACCAGAGTGCTCAATTTCTTGACAGACTATAGTGATTCCTTCGTTATTCATTACATAGAGCGATTCAAAATCGACGAGAAGAGCATTTAGAATGTATACGACTGACGAGGTTGCCATTTGCAGTCAATTCTGTAAAGAGAGTGAAGATGTTATATCAAAAAATAGTGGTTTGGGTTTGGAAGAGGTAAACTGATATAATGAATGTGAAGATATGCATAACTAAGTTAAAGTGATAAGTTTTGTGACGTGGATAAAATAATTTGAAAAAATAGTACACGGGGCGCAGGAAAAAGTACACATATTAGCGACTTATTATATTTATATATATCTCTTAAAAACACACAGAAATCATAAAACTCAAAGGCTAGGAGCTAAGGTAGAGGATGGATAACAAAGTTCTTCCTTTTGGTTTTGGTCAGAATCCCTTAATTTTTTGTGAGACCTCTACAAGTATTTTGAGATGGAGAAGAAGAAGATTGAATACAAGGTTTGGGAAAAATGATGTCGTTGTGGCTGAAGATTGAGGAGTTGCACTTGTATCACCATTCACTGTTTCTGCCAAGAAAGGTGAAAGAGGCTGAAGAGCTGGCTGAGAGAGAGGAGAATTATATGATGGGGTCAATGATGAGGATCCCAAATTCATATTTACGAATCAGAATTTTCTTTACTTGATACTCAGTAAAGATTTTAGAAGTCTTCTACGCATAGGAACTTCTGATGAACTTATGGATCCTGCTGCAGCTCCTCTTCAAAATTGGGTAATGGAATAGAGTGAAGAAGTTTTTCTTAGGCTGGAGAATCATAGGTAATTTTATTCGCATTTCTTATTATCCTATGAATGAAATATTATTGTTATTGATCTGAATAATATTGCAAAAGAAATAGACTAAAGAAAGTGATGAGGACTAAACTGACTTAATGCACGTAATATGTAACCAAAAATAGGCTAAGATAAAGTATCATGCAAAGGCTGGTAAGCTGATTCAAATATTATGACCTAAGTAGTGCTATAATGTTTTAGCTATTGTCAATAAACACACGTAAGAGACTCTTCACATTTTTAATTATTTTAACTTTGTTAATAAGTGACTCTTCGATATCTTTGAGCAAATACCATAAAATAAGATACTTCAACAGAAATTGTATCACACAAAAAAATGGAAGAGCTAAAGAGAGCGCATGAAAACCTTGTTGTTCAGAAGGTGGCGCTTCTGAAATCAAAGGTGCTTTCAATTCAGTCTCGTGGGATAGAGTTTCTCAATCATGTGGATGCTCATCGGGTGGAGAAATACAAGCAGAGGCTTGAAAAAAGTGACCATGCTTATGTCCTTAGTAGAGAGGGCATCCAACTGCTGCTGCTGAAGAAGGAGTTGAAGATGGTGACACTCCTTGCCGCTCTCGAAGAGTTAGAGGATGACGAGTTAACTGAGTGGATGAATTTTTGGAAATTGGCAGCAGAATGTGAAATAGATATTGTAATTAATCATTATTAAATAAATTTTCTTATCCTCCTGCTAAATGTGTTTATTTCATCGTCTTTATTTATGTATTTGCCTAGTAAACTGTATAAAAAAAGCAATAACTAATAGGTGAGTAGGTTCCCCCTTAAAACATGCTATTTCTAAAAAGTAATTTGATTTTGCTAATACGAAGCGTTTAAAGGAGATAAAACGAATTTAGCATATCTCTGAGTTCAGTTTATCACCGGAGAGTAGGTAAACTGATATTCAAATGATCAGTCTAGGGTTTAAGCATTCACTCGGTTTACCCTATGCTAGACTGATGAAAAATTAATATGTAACAATGTTTCTTTTTAACTCATGTCAACTCAATAAGTCCTAGAATATTTCTAAAGTAAGAAAACTTAGTCTCCGGAAGTGGTTTGGTGAAAATATCCGCAACTTTTTGTTCCGTTGAGATATGTTCTAGTCGGATGTTCTTCTTGAGTGCATGATCTTGGATAAAATGATGTCTGACGTCGATGTGTTTAGTTCTAGAGTGAAGAATGGAATTGCAGGAAATCGCGATTGTGCTGGTGTTATCGCAGAATATGGGCGATTCTTTTGCTTCGATCCCATAATCCCTCAACTGTTATTGCATCCAGAGCAGTTGAGCACAACAACTTCCTGCAGCTAGATACTATGTTTTTGTTGTAGAGGTTGCTATAGACGTTTGCTTTTTTCTGCACTAAGAGATCAGTCTATCCCTAAAAAATTGACATGATCCGCTTGTGCTTTTTCTGTCTAGTTTGCACCCTGCATAATCTGCATCTGAATATCAAACTAAGTTGAAAGAATTATCCTTAGCATACCACAACCCAAAATTCTGAGTTACTTTAAGATACTTCAGTATCCGCTTGACAGCTATGTAATGCGATTGCTTTGGATCTGATTGAAACCTAGCACAAAGACACACTGCAAATACAATATCAGGTCTACTGGCAGTTAGGTAAAGAAGTGACCCTATTAGACCTCGATACATGGTTGCCTCAACTGACATTCCCCCCTTCATATTTATCAAGCTTAATTGATGAGCTCATGGGAGTAGTGGCAGCTGTGCAGTTTTCCATTCCGAACTTTTTGATAGGTTCCTTGGTGTATTTGGTTTGACTTATAAAGATTTCATTCTCCAATTGTCGAACTTTTAAACCGAGAAAGAAGTTCAGTTCACCCATCATGCTCATTTCAAACTTTTCCTTCATTAACTTAGAAAATCTCTTGCATAGTTTGGGGTTAGTTGACCCAAAAATAATATCATCAACATAAATTTGAACAATAAATGTGTGATCATCTTTTGTGAATTTGAACAAGTTTTTATCAAGTATACCTATAGTAAACTCATGTTCAATAAATAATTTGGTTAAGGTATCATACCAAGCTCTAGGAGCCTATTTCAGTCCATATAGAGCTTTATTAAGATGA
Source organism: Henckelia pumila (assembly GCF_033568475.1). Taxonomy (NCBI): domain Eukaryota; kingdom Viridiplantae; phylum Streptophyta; class Magnoliopsida; order Lamiales; family Gesneriaceae; genus Henckelia; species Henckelia pumila. Next base: position 145,631,399 of record NC_133120.1, read on the forward strand.
TAGACGTAGTCTGAAAATTGATGATTTACTAATCCAGGAGGTTGTTCAACGAAGACTTCTTCTTGAAGTTTTCCATTTAGGAAGACACTCTTGACATTCATTTGATATACTTTGAAATCTTTGAAATATGCATAGGCAAGGAACATTCTTATAGCTTCCAGTCTAGCTACTGGTTCATAAGTTTCGTCGTAATCAATTCCTTCCTCTTGCCTATATCCTTGAGCAACTAATTTTGCTTTTTTCCAGATAACGGTTCCATCTTGATTTAGCTTGTTTCTAAATACCCATTGAGTTCCTATAACTGATTGATGAGATGGTCTTGGAACAAGATCGCAAACTGATTTTCTGGTAAATTGATTTAGTTCTTCTTGCATGGCCTCTATCTAGCAACTATCGGTTAATGCATCATAAATTTTCTTTGACTCTGTTTGTGATATAAAAGCTGCATGAAGAAACTCTTTGATCATCTATCCTCTTGTTCTTAATGGTGCAATTGGATTTCCTATCACCAGATTTGGTGGGTGTTTCTTTGACAATTTTAGATTGGATCCAAGTTGTCCTTCAGGATCCAATGTTTCTCTTTGAGCTTGGTCATTTATGTTTTCTTGATCATTCACTATATTTCCATTGTAAGATTGATCTCCTTGAGTTTCTTGATGATATCCTTCATTTTCCTCAGTTGGTAGGGTTTGTTGATCTTCAACTGCTTGTTCAGTTTGGATACTCTCAACTGCTGGATCTATCAATTCGGGTTCTGGAGTTTGAAGAGACCTTATGATCATAGATGAGTCATCTTCACTATCATCTTCCAGCTATATTTCCTGAAATAGATCTGAGATTTTATTGACATTAGTTGAGGTCTATGGACACATTTTCATAAAAAATGACATGTACAGATTCTTCAACATTCAATGTTATTTTGTTAAAGACTCTATAAGCTTTACTAATAGAAGAGTATCCAAGAAATATATCCTCATTTGACTTTGCATCAAATGCAGTCAGATGATTTTTACCGTTGTTGTGAATGTATCATTTACAATCAAATATTTTGAAGTAGGACACATTAGGCTGTTTACCATTTCAGTTCTCATATGGTATTTTCAAAAATTTCTTACATATCATCGATCTATTCTGAGTATAGCAAGAAGTGTTCACAGCTTCTGCCCAAAATCTTTGAGACACCTCAGAATCAGCTAACATGGTTCTCGTAGCTTCTTTTAGAGTTCGATTTCTCCTTTTTGCAACACCATTTTGTTGTGGTGTTTTAGCTGCTGAGAATTCATGTTTGATTCCATGATGCTCTAAAAACAAAAACAAAGTTTGATTGACAAATTCAGTTCCCCTATCACTTCTGATTCTGTCAATCTTATTTGATTTTTCATTAAAATTTCTTTTGAAAATCTTGATCAGTTGAGAAGCAGTTTGGTCTTTAGATTTTAAAAAAATTACCCAGGTGAAACGCGAGTAGTCATCAATAATGACAAGAGTATACCTCATTCCCCCTATACATGTTACTGGTATAGGACCAAACAAGTCCATATGTAACAGTTCCAAGCATCGGGTGGATGAGTTATAACCCTTTTTTAGGGATCGATTGTTTGTGTAGAGGGGGGGGGGTGAATACGCACTTATGGAAATGTTTAATTCTAATGCAATGTAATTGAGCAAATGTTAGTTTACTCAACCGATTTTCTGTAAACTTGCTAGAAGTATAAGAGCTACTTATGGTAGTGCGGAAACAACTCTTAATATGCTATATGATAATAATGGAGTAATGTAATGCAGTAACGTAAATAAACACAGATATGTTTCTGGATGTTCGGAGATCAATCTTCTACGTCACCCATTCTTCCACCTAAATACTTTGGTTATTACAACGTCTTGCAATACACCCGATCCAAGTTAGGATTTATCCATTGCCTAAGATGGAACTCCTAGATTCACAGTGATAAGATTTAAAGCTCTTATCAAACTTTTCTTCAGTTGGTGATGATAGATGTCTAAGTTTCTTGAGGACTTAGACTCTCAAATCCTTGTAGCAGATAGTGTTCTTCAAACAACAGCTGTATTTGAGTAACCCTTGAAAAGATCTCCTTGTAGATCGGATATGCTTTTTAGCTAAGGGTTGAATGAGCGGTCGTGTAGTGACTTTTACCGAGATCACCTACTAATTAAAAACTTAGGCATGCAATTAATTTAATTAAATAATGAACCAGAATTAAACTGCGGAAGCAAAACAATATACAATACCAAGGAAAGGAATCTGTAATTACCCAAATAGTTATAAAACCAAATCTAAATACTGTATCAACCCAATAAAATAAAATAAAGCCCTAGACGAAGCTCCAACTGTCCAACCATAGCCTAGCCCCTCTTGGATCCACCCGCCTCATCCAATCGCAAACCTGCCCCATGTAATAGGGTGTCCAGAAATACAAAGTACAAAACGTGAGCATAAAATGCTCAGCACAAGAGTATGAGTATACATGCATGCAAGTGTACCATCTACTGACTAGAGGCCAAGGAACAGATAACAGAGACAGACCGGACCCTGGTATGTAGCACGCTGTGCCGTCTCTTCAGGAGGTGGCTCACATATCGAAAACTAGTGGATACTCCGGACCCAAGTCGATGGAAGTCCATCCATAATCAGGATAGGGTAAAACCCTACTACCAGACATCTATAAAGAGATAGCTCAATATGCAAATGAATGCATCATATAATCATGTCATATAAATCATGTAGTCACATAATACATGTATACTCAGTCAGGATATCTCGAACAGTACTTTCGTACCTCAAATACTAGGCAAGCTCTACCAGCTCTAGGTCCCCACGCCTATAATCCGCACTACACTGCCAAATGATACTAATATCATTATAGTGCTTTAAAAGACTTAACTAAGCTATTGCATACTTCTAAATATTTTTAGGAAGCAAAAGCTATACCTGCGTCCATCGTTAGCCCGTTGCTGTCGCTTGCCTCAAAACTAGGCCACAGCTCGGCTACGACGCCTGGATCGCAACGCCACTTCCGGATTCCCCAAAAGAAGCCTAGAATGCCCTAAATCTAAGCTAGAAGACTAAGGAATCGAGAGAAGAGAGGTGATTGGTGCGTCTGAAAATGAATCTCGACACCTTTATTTATAGACGGAGTTCGGGCCGTCCGAACTGGCTTTGGAGCCTCCAAACACGTTTGGACCGTCCGAACTCGACTTCGGGGCGTCCAAAGTCCCATCAATGCGTCAGCAATGACGTCATCTTGCTGACTTAAGAAATGACGTAATACTGGACTCCGATCGGGCCGTCCAAACCTGCCGATGGAGCGTCCGAACACGTTCAAAACCTTCGATCCTGGCTTCGGATCGTCCGATCACGTTCAGAGCCTCCAATCTTCCTTTCGGAGCGTCCGAACTCAAGGTTCCTAATTGCGATTAGTTCTTTAATACCTTTATTTGGTTATGGGCTACTACAGGTCAAGTATTCAAAGCAGATTCAAGAGCTCAATTATGCAAATTCTTTGTAAGTGTCATTTTTCTTTGTAGAGAGGCTCTGATATTTATATCAATTTTCTCCAACGTCTTTCTCTTCTGTCAACGGTAGGAAAGCGTCTATTGATGTCAGTTGTCAATCTCTAATAAGTAGGTAGTGATAATATTTTCTGAATATCTTGTACTGGGAACGCCTTTAATTTCTATTCAATGTGTCGCTCACATTAAATGCTATTTATGGCTTTCTCACTTTATCAGACGGCTCCTTAAATGCTTCGTCCTTTGCATTTAAGTTGTTTTGTCAACTTTCCGAGAACTGGAAATCCGTGACTTCTAAATGTAGCGTGTAGCTTACCACCTTTGAAGTGCAGTAGATATCTTAGCCGGTAGATATGTCTTGCTCGGTTGACAAGTAATGGTTGACATGCTTTGATCAGCTGATACTGCTAATCCAGTTGATATTTGTAGTAACCCAGAATTTATTTTAAGATAATAATATGTTAAACATGATTAAGGGTTAATTAACCAATTCTGAGGCTTAATTGGACTTCAGAATTACCAGATGAATCGCTACATCTAAAGGTAGTAGCCAAGTTCCACTTTACATGCTATGATATGACATATAATTTTAAAAGTGGCAAAACATGATTAAGGAGTCCTTATTTGGTGAAAATAAGTGGAAAATCAGCTCCGAAACGTCCAAAAATGGTAGGAAGGGTCCTGGGGGTCTCGGACAGTTTGGAGGCACCGAAATGAGTTCGGACCATCCGAACTCAAATACAAAGTTCAGAGGATCCGAACCCAGCACTTAGCATGCTCCGAACCCAGTTCGGAGGCTCCGAACTCCCCCAGACAGCAATGCTAGATGACTAATCCGCGATTTTTGACAAGTGTCGTACATGCAGGTTCGGAGGGTCCGAACCCAGTTCGGAGGCTCCGAACTCCGACGGATTTTTGGCTATAAATAGGGCTCTTCGGAGTCATAATTTGAAATACGAATTCTCGAGGTTCCTTCTTCAGTTATATAGTGTGAGTTATATACTTGAGGACCCTATCGGTTATAATAGAGGTTCTGAAATAACCAAGGAGTGGTTATAGTCATCCGGGACTAGCGACTCCAAAGGGCTATCTACGGATGAAGGTATGGTTCGGGAATCTATTTAAGTTTTGGGAGTACTTATTAGCTTAGTTAAGGCTTATAGAATTTATGTAGTGATACGGTGAACTTTTGAATATAGGCTTGGAACCTAGGATCCTACTATACTTGAACTAGCCTAGAGGTACGTACACATTGACTGAGATTGCCAGCGAGTATACATGTTTATATGTTGCATTTATTTGGCATTATTATATGGCATGAGATATGATTTACCATTTTCTTTATTCATATGTCATGTGCATATACACGTTGAGCCTATACTTTGATATACCTGATTATAGAGCCGCTCAGCTCTATACTCGATAGTCTGTCACTGAGAATACCGCGACGACGGGGACATTTATGTCTGACTACTCTGGTGTACTTGACGAGTGTGGTTGCACCCAGAGGTTGATCCGTGCGGTGGCAGCACTCATGTGGTGCCTGTACTGAGCATGACTTTTCAGATGACCCTTTACCAGTCATCATGTTGCATGCATCATATTTATACGTGTACTCATGTTTATGTACTGGGCGTTAGCGCTCACGTCCTAGTTGTTATCTTGGACACCCTATTCCATGGGGCAGGTCGCAGGATCGACGGAGCTGGTGGTTCAAGGTAGGATTAGGGAGCAGGCCTTGAGGAGTTAGTTATACAGCAGGATTCGATATAGCTGTATAAAGTTTACTTTTAAGTATTTCGATATGGTTGTATCATTACTGATGAATAAGCATGACACTTTTATACTAAGCTGATATGTAATTTATGGTTATGTTTCCGCACGTTTTACTCTGTTAAGTTATTTTGCTTTATTAAGTTTAATGCATGCTATTAGTTGCCAGTTAGTAGGTGATACCATGCAGGGTCACTACATTTTTGGTATCAGAGAATGCTTAGATTTTGGGATTAGTACTTGGGATTTAGAATTAGTTTTGAGTAATTCTTGTGCATTTGGGATTTTAATGTGAAATTCTTTTCAGGATATGGATGACGAGAGTCACGGTATTGTTGGCCAGGGAGGTGGTCATCATCATCGTCATCACCGCCATCATGATGATCAACATCGTCATCATGAGGGTAGACGTCGCTACTCTATCAATAAATTCATGCAAGTAGGACCGGAACCTTTGGTGGGAGGCGAGAATCCTGAACAAGCAAGAAGTTGGATGTCTAAACTCGAGAGTATTTTTCGTGCTTTCGATTGTACTGAGGATCAGAAATTGGAAGTTCTAGAATTTGTTCTAGAGGATCGAGCACGTTTTTGGTGGGATGCCAAAGCTGCTCAGGCACGTACTGAGAGAGGACAGGTGACTTGGGGAGATTTCTATCAGCAGTTCCAGAAAGTGTATTTTCCTCCAGCTGTTCGCCAAGCACGATCAATGGAGTTGCTTACCCTGAGGCAAGGATCAATGACTATTGATTAATATCAGCAACGATTTCTTGATCTGCTACCTTTCAGTCCTCATATTAATGAGAGTGATGCATCGAAATATGATCTCTTTTTACAAGGCCTGAACCAAGATATCTACTCACAGGTTGTTGTCTGTGATGACCCAGTATCTTATGAGACTTTGGTGAACCGTTGACGTCTTGTGGAGACCAGCAACAGGCGTGCACAGTTGTTGATGCCAGCACAGCTTAGTGGATCATTTGAGCCTAGAGCTCAATCTGTTGTCCAATCTGGACCTACGTCTTCTTCTACTCTTACTACTTCATCTGGATCTCGTGGTTCACGAGGTATGTTCCGTTTTGGGAAGAAGAAGAAGAAGGAGGAGTTTTTTAGTCACTGTGGAGGGAAGCATCCTGCAGCTTCATGTCGGAGAGCTACTGGTGCTTGTTATATTTGCGGTCAGCAGGGACATCTGCGGAGAGATTGTCCTCAGCGCATGGGTTCTGCTAGTGGATCGGGATCATAGGTTGGATCTCAGGCTTCTACTTTTCCATGACAGTAGCCAGCACCACAGAGTTCTTCTGGTTATCGTCCCCAGACTCAAGGGCAGGTATTTGCTCTTTCTCAAGAACAGGCTACTGAGGAAAGCGATCGCATGTTGGCAGGTACCTTTCTGTTATGTGGTATTCCTGCACTTGTTTTAATTGATACTGGAGCATCGCATTCCTTTATTTCTAGTCGCTTTGTTAAGAGACATAAATTACCTTATGTATCATTAGATATGGATTTAGTTGTATCTACTCCGCTGGAGCAGGAGATAGTAACTAAGCGTCTAGTGATGGGTTGCCTTCTAGAGTTTGAGGGTAATGTATTGTCAGCTAATCTGATGATATTAGCGATGACAGATTTTTATTGTATTTTGGGAATAGATATGCTGACTTTGTATCACGCTACTGTGGATTGTTATCAGCGTCTGGTACAGTTTCATCCTGTTGAGGGTGATAGCTGGTACTTTTATGGTGAGGGTGCGCGACCTTCGATGCCACTTGTTTCGGCTCTGAAGGCATGTCATGTCTTGGAGTCAGGTGGGGAGGGCTACCTTATCTATGCAGTTGATATGTCCATGAGTAGTACGGGTATTGATCAGTTATCGATAGTCGGTGAGTTTCCTGATGTATTCCCTGATGAGATTCTTGGTTTTCCTCCGGTGCGAGAGGTTGAATTTGGTATTGATTTAGTACCAGGAACTACGCCTATATCCCGAGCGCCTTATCTTCTAGCACCATCAGAGATGAGGGAATTGAAACAGCAGTTACAGGATCTGCTTGATAAGGGATATATTCATCCGAGTGTTTCTCCGTGGGGAGCACCTGTTTTTTTCGTCAAGAAGAAAGATGGATCGATGCGATTGTGTATTGATTATAGGCAGTTGAATCGTGTCACCATCAAGGATAAGTATCCTTTGCCGCGGATTGATGATCTATTTGATCAACTACAGGGTACTTCTGTTTACTCCAAGATAGATCTGAAATCTGGATACCACCAGATGCGGGTACGAGACTCAGATATTTCTACGACTGATTTCAGGAACAGATACGGGCATTATGAATTTCTGGTGATGCCATTCGGTTTGACGAATGCACCGGCAGTCTTTATGAATTGATGAATCAGGTATTTCGAGAATATCTGGATAGATTTGTCATCGTCTTCATTGATGATATTCTTGTCTATTCTCATGACAAGGATGAGCATGCACAACATTTGAGGATTGTTTTACAGACTCTACGAGATAAGCAGCTGTATGCAAAATTGAGAAAGTTTGAATTCTGGCTTGATCGGGTAGTGTTTCTCGGTCATGTTATTTCTAATGAAGGGATATCTGTTGATCCTAGTAAGATAGAGGCACTGCTGAACTGGTCTCGTCCGACGACGGTTGCTGAGATTCGTATTTTCTTGGGTCTAGCTGGATATTACCGTCGGTTCATCGTGAATTTTGCACAGTTGGCCAGACCTTTGACACAGCTTACACGGAAAGATGTTGCCTTCATATGGTCCTCGGATTGTGAGGAGTCATTTCACGAGCTGCGTGGACGTCTTACTACTGCACCTGTGCTAGCTCTACCTTCTGGATCAGGAGGTTATGTTGTATATACTGATGCCTCTGGTCAGGGGTTAGGATGTGTTCTGACACAGCATGGACATGTTATTGCCTATGCTTCTCGATAGTTGAAGACGCATGAGAATAATTATCCAGTACATGATCTCGAGTTAGCCGCCATTGTATTTGCGCTCAAGATTTGGAGACATTATCTTTATGGCGAGAAATTTGAGATATTCACGGATCACAAGAGTTTAAAGTATTTATTCACTCAGGCGGAGTTGAATATGCAACAGAGACGCTGGATGGATCTTCTGAAGGATTATGATTGTGAAATCAAATATCATCCAGGTTCTGTTAATCTTACTGCTGATGCCTTGAGTCGGCAGGTGAGACTTTTTGCACTTCAGACTGGTGAAATATCTCATATGATTCAAGAGTACTGTTAATTGAGTTTTACGCTCAAGCACAAGAAAGGGAGAAATGTGATTCAATTGTATACTATTTTTTCTGAGCCAACATTGTATTCTCGGATCAGAGATGCTCAGATATCTGATGTTAAAACTCAGCGTTTGGCACGTTTAGCCAATGGAGTTAATACATCTGGATTCGATTTTCAGGCAGATGGTTTATTGTGCTTATCTAATCGAGTGGTTGTACCTAATGTTGCGGAGCTCAGAAACGATATTCTATCTCAAGCTCACATGAGTCGATTATCAGTTCATCTTGGAAGCATGAAAATGTATAAGGACTTGCGAACTAGATTCTGGTGGAAGGGGATGAAGCGTAGTGTGTATCAATTTGTTTCTCGATGTTTGGTTTGTCAACAGATCAAGGCTGAACACCGACGACCAGGTGGATTATTGCAGAATCTTGAGATTTCCGAATGCAAGTGGGAGCACGTAACTATGGATTTTGTTACCCACTTACCTATGACTTCAAGTCAGTGTGATGCTATCTGGGTCTTTGTTGACCGTTTGACAAAATCAGCACACTTTATTGCTTATAACCGGGAGTATTCTTATGATCGCATGGCACGTTTATATATCCAGGAGATAGTGCGATTGCATGGGATTCCAGTGAGCATAGTCAGTGATAGAGACCCGCGATTTACCTCACGTTTTTGGGGTAGTTTTCAGCAGGAGTTGGGTACCACTCTGAGTTTGAGCACTGCATATCATCCGGAGACTGACGGACAGTCAGAGCGGACGATTCGTACATTGGAGGATATGCTACGTTCTTTTTTCATGGACTTTGGCTTATCTTGGCAGGATCAGTTACCTTTGATCAAATTTTCCTACAATAACAGTTATCATCGTAGTATTGATATGGCACCTTTCGAGGCATTGTACGGTCTATGGTGTCGTACTCCGTTATTTTGGGATGAAGTCGGGGAACGACAAGTCGAGGGTCCTGAATTGGTGCATCAGATTGTAGACAAGGTAGATTTGATCAAGCATAAGATCAAAGTTGCTCAAGATAGACAAGCCAGTTATGCTAATATTCATCGCAGGCCACTTCAGTTTGAGACTGGTGAATATGTGTTTCTACGAGTATCACCTTTCAGGAAGGTGATGAGATTCGGCGTGAAAGGCAAGTTGTCTCCTCGTTTTATTGGACCTTTCCAGATACTGGAAAAGATCGGAGATGTTGCATATCGTTTGGCATTACCGCCAAATCTTTCCAGTATACATAATATTTTTCATGTGTCGTTACTAGGACAGTACATAGCTGATGAATCTCATATTATCCAGCATACTGATATTCAGCTAGAACCAAATCTGTCTTTTGTTGAACGACCACTCCGTATCCTAGACAGAAAGGAGAAAATTCTTCGGAACAAGACTATACCACTTGTGATGGTACAGTGGCAGCGCCGAGGCGTTGAAAAAGCAACTTGGGAAACCGAGAGCTATATGCGGGCTGAATATCCTGAGTTGTTTGCTTTGTACTTTTGATTACCATGTAAAGACGTAATTACAGTTGTTGTAATAAAACATGGTTAGATGTTTCATATTGTTATCTTGATTTGTCTTTAGATTTTATTTTGCGAATGAAATATCTAAAGGTGGGGAGAATGTAGTAACCCATAATCTATTTTAAGATAATAATATGTTAAACATGATTAAGGGTTAGTAATTAACCAATTCTGAGGCTTAATTGGACTTCAGAATTACCAGATGAATCGCTACATCTAAAGGTAGTAGCCAAGTTCCACTTTACATGCTATGATATGACATATAATTTTAAAAGTGGCAAAACATGATTAAGAAGTCCTTATTTGGTGAAAATAAGTGAAAAATCAGCTCCGGAACGTCCAAAAATGGTAGGAAGGGTCCTCGGGGTCTCGGACAGTTCGGAGGCACCGAAATGAGTTCGGACCATCCGAACTCAAATACAAAGTTCGAAGGATCCGAACCCAGCACTTAGGAGGCTCCGAACTCCCCCAGACAGCAATGCTAGATGACTAATCCGCGATTTTTGACAAGTGTCGTACATGCAGGTTCGGAGGGTCCGAACCCAGTTTGGAGGCTCCGAACTCCGATGGATTTTTGGCTATAAATAGGGCTCTTCGGATTCATAATTTGAAATACAAATTCCCGAGGTTCCTTCTTCAGTTATATAGTGTGAGTTATACACTTGAGAGCCCTATCGGTTATAATAGAGGTTCTGGAATAACCAAGGAGTGGTTATAGTCATCCGGGACTAGCGCTCCAAAGGGCTATCTACGGACGAAGGTATGGTTCGGGAATCTATTTAAGTTTTGGGAGTACTTATTAGCTTAGTTAAGGCTTATAGAATTTATGTAGTGATACGGTGAACTTTTGAATATAGGCTTGGAACCTAGGATCCTACTATACTTGAACTAGCCTAGAGGTACGTACACATTGACTGAGATTGCCAGCGAGTATACATGTTTATATGTTGCATTTATTTGGCATTATTATGTGGCATGAGATATGATTTACCATTTTCTTTATTCATATGTCATGTGCATATAAACGTTGAGCCTATACTTTGATATACCTGATTATAGACCCGCTCAGCTCTATACTCGATAGTTTGTCACTTAGAGTACCGCGACGGCGGGGACATTTATGTCTGACTACTCTGGTTTACTTGACGAGTGTGGTTGCACCCAGAGGTTGATCCGTGCGGTGGCAGCACTCATGTGGCGCCTGTACTGAGCATGACTTTTCAGATGACCCTTTACCAGTCATCATGTTGCATGAATCATATTTATACGTGTACTCATGTTTATGTACTGGGCGTTAGCGCTCACGTCCTAGTTGTTATCTTGGACACCCTATTCCATGGGGCAGGTCGCAGGATGGACGGAGTTGGTGGTTCAAGGCAGGATTAGGGAGCAGGCCTTGAGGAGTTAGTTATACAGCAGGATTCGATATAGCTGTATAAAGTTTACTTTTAAGTATTTCGATATGGTTGTATCACTACTGATGAATAAGCTTGAAACTTTTATACTAAGCTGATATGTAATTTATGGTTATGTTTCCGCACGTTTTACTCTGTTAAGTTATTTTGCTGTATTAAGTTTAATGCATGCTATTAGTTGCCAGTTAGTAGGTGATACCATGCAGGGTCACTACAATATTTCTTGGTCAGCTGATGTCTTGACGTCGGTAGATTACCTGTGTATACAAGTAAATGGCGGCCGTTCTAAAACAACGATGCATTATTTTTTTATCACCAAAAGTCAGGATTCAACAATTTCCCCTTTTTGGTGATGACAAAACCTAGACCCCAAAAATCATTATGAAGAGAATTTACGAAATGAATTCATTTCAAAGATGAATTGCATTGATACATGTTATGTTTACAATCAATCATTGATAAAACGCAATAAAAACCTATTACACCTACATTGCTGAAACAAAGTGAATATACCTCATTTACTTTGGCGTTCGGTGTCAAGGGATTTTCTGGATACTTCCTCATTTTTGACATCACCACGGTTAAGATGAGATATAATCTTTCCAATTTGAGCACCGACGGTGGTTTGGAAGGAGTCAATACGGGAGTCAATGTGAGCAGTCAAATCAGCTTGAAGAACTGATACTTGAGTGGAGGTGTGCTTATTTGTGCGACGAACTGTTTGTGAGACTTGTTCGGCAATGGTATCCATAGCCCAAAGATTGCGTTCTTTGTAGTTTCGCAATTCAGTAACGCATCGGCCGAGCTCAGAAGACAGACTGTCTAGACGAGACATAATCGCGGATCTTGAGTTTGCAATACCAGCATCTTGTCCTTGGATGCGATTGCTAAGGCTCTGCGTTGTGGAGAGAAGTTCGTCTATGATACGTTCCAAAACATAAGTTGTAGGTTTTGGTTCAACAACCGAAGCTGAAGCAAGTTTGTCAGACTCATCGCCTGACGCATTGAGCGTGAGCATTTGATCATTGACAGTAGTCGTGACAGGGGATGAGATGAGATGCTATGTACTTGGAGGTGAGACGTTTGTGTTGTTCAATGATGAAGGTACATCGATCCGAATCGCCTGATCAGCTGGGCTAATTGGACTGGTAGGCTGAGATCCGTCAGTAGTCGGTTGAGGATAGGAGTCAGCAGAATGAATCTCATGAAGAGGAGATGTAGGCTGAACTTCATCAAATATCGACTTCATGACGTCTGAGACTGATGTGAGTGGGATCTCAGGAAGAGAATCATCAGCAACTGATGTGATTGGTTCAATCAGTGGAGGTTCTGAAACATGAGCAGTACTTGATGTTGTTTGTTTGGCAGAGGTGGAGGTAAAGGAGAAGTATGATAAAAGGACATTCTTCTTGTGCCGCAATGAATTCCTGTTCCTCTATTGTGAATATGAAGTCAGATGGTTCTGAGTTATCATGAGAATCCAAAATTGGAATCATCGCATGAACTTTGTCTCGGTACGTTCGCTCCTATTCATCGTTTGGTAGAGAAATGGAGTGCTTTAGCCGATATTCCCGTAAAAAGGTGTCAGTGACATCGACTGACTGCTTAAGACATAAGATGACTTCACTGTCATCCTTGGCAGTCTTGCTCATCGGTTGACAGTGCTCTTCTCTTTTAGAAAGAATATATCGGGCGAGATTATCATTGAGCTGAACATCAACCAATTTGTATCTGCTGAGTGCGGTTTCAAGACTTGAGGTAGCTGTAAGAATAAACATTTTGTCCTCTAACTTGGAGAGGTATTCCAGCTTATTATTATGCAAAATCTGAGAATATGAAGCATTGAGGCGATAGTTCACTCATTCATCAAATTCCTAAAGTCTAAACCGTACAACCCTGAGAATGTTGAAAATAATGATGAGGACCTCCATTTTGCCTACTGATTGGGCTTTTGGAGGTGGGATGAGGATTCCTTTGCCTTTTCCCTGAAGATCGGTCGAGGTTTTGTTGAGTGCTGAGGACGATGGTTCGTTGAAAGTGATTCCTTTTAGTGGAGGAACTTGGGTGCTAACAACCAGATCCTGAGTCCTTAGAATTTGCTGACTGAGGATGGAGACTGCATCGATCGATGAAGTGGGTATTGCCACTGAGATAGGTACAACAGTAACTATGGTGCTTTTAGCTGGCTCGGATGTCGGCTGGGGAATAGGGTCTTTTTGAGTAGGAAGTTTCATTGATGCGGAGACTTCAACCGTTGCTGCTGTAGGCTGAGAAGTTGGAGTGTGAACGGTGGATAGCAGCTTGATCCTCTTGGGTTTCGGTTGAGATGGCTTGAGAGCCATTTTCTTCCTTGGAGAAGGAGAAGAATTAGCAAAAACCTGAACCAGAGGAGCATTGTCACTAACCTCATCATCGAGATCAGAGTTCATGAGTATAGTGCGTCTGGTAGGTCGAGGACGCTTGAGCTGAAGAGTTGCAGTACTCATAGCAGTTTGTTGTTCTGCCCCGATCTCTCGTTTGATAGTCCTTAATTGATCAGTAGTCACTTGATTCTTTTGCAAGAATATGGGAATGGTGACTGCATTGAACCATTTTGAGACATGTAAGGCTTCAAAAGCTGATGAGTCCACACCTAAAGCTCCAAGAAGATGAAATATCTGTAGTGCAAAACCTTCAGATTGTCCTTTGCCTCGAATCATCTCACATAGAGTAGAGTAGAGAATGGATGACCAGTTAAAGTTCAACTGGGAGGCAATGGAGGCCATGTACTGAAGTTTCTCGAGAGTGATCTTGTCATAAGATCCAGCCTTTGCTAAGAGTGTCTGTAGTAACCCAGATTCCATTTTAAGATAATAATATGATAATCATGATTAAGGGTCCAGTCTAAACTGCTGAATATGAGCAGCTAGGGAAACATGAGCAGCTAGGGATTATATAGCTAGGGAATATGAGCAGCTAGGGAAACATGAGCAGCTAGGGAATCTGCTGCTAGGGATTATACAGCTAGGGATTCTTTAGCTAGGGAATTCTCTTGCTAGGGATTCTATGGCTAGGGAATTCTGCTGTTAGCCTGTTAGGGAAGTTCGTTACTAAGGAAGTTTGAAAAGCTGCTAGGGAATCCCGAACTGCTATTAAGGAATCCCGACCTGCTGCTAGGGAATCCCGAACTGCTATTAGGGAAACCCGAACCCTCCAGGACAGGAAGGCAGGTGTGTGGACGCTTGCATGAATGACAGTTGGCACCTAAGCATGAGCTGTCAATAATGGTAGTGACTCAGCTCAAGCATCTGATACGTGGCGTGCTTATAGGAGCTCGAACGTCTCGACGTCAGCTCAAGAATCCCGATCACCCCAAATATTTGTCTATAAATAGGAGTTGGGCATTCAGTTATTTTTCACATCACTTCCATCTCACTTCATATCTTTGCCCGGAAAAGAGTAGCTCGGGAGCTCGGAAAAAAGTAGCTCGGGAATTTGGGAAGGAATAGCTCGGGAAGGAAGAGCTCGGGGTCGGACCAAGAGGCCAGGTCGGGTCGGGTCGGGCTTGAGACCAGGTCGGGTCGGGAGTTGACCTAGGACAGCTAGGGGTTGTCTTTTTCCAGCTTAGTTCAGACTTCGGTGTTAGGTGCATACACATTGACTGAGATTTCCAGCGAGTATACATGTTTATATGTTGCATTTATTTGGCATTATTATGTGGCATGATGTATGTTTTACCGCTTTCTATATTCATATATCATGTGCATATACACGTTGAGCCTATACCTTGTTATACCTGATTATAGAGCCGCTCAGCTCTATACTCGATAGTCTGTCACTGAGAGTACCGCGATGGCGGGGACATGTATGTCTGACTACTCTAGTGTATTAGACGAGTGTGGTTGCACCCAGAGGTTGATCCGTGCGGTGGCAGCAATCATGTGGTGCCGGTACTGAGCATGACTTTTTAGATGACCATTTACCAGTCATCATGTTGCATGCATCATATACATATGTTTACTCATGTTTATGTACTGGGCGTTAGCGCTCACGTCCTAGTTGTTATCTTGGACACCCTATTCCACGGGCAGGTCGTAGGATGGACGGAGCTGGTAGTTCGAGGCAGGACTAGGAAGCCGAAGCTTATCAGGGGATTTTATACAGTAGGATTTGCCTAACTGTATAATGGTTACTTTTAAGTTTTTCGATATGGTTGTATCACTACAGATTTAAGCCTGGTTATGTTTTCCTAAGATGTTATGTAAATTATGGATTATGTTTTCGCACGTTTTTACTCTGTTAAGAATTTTGCTGTATTAAGTTTAATGCATGCTATTAGTTGCCAGTTAGTAGATGATTCCATGCAGGGTCACTACATTTTTGGTATCAGAGCATGCATGGATTTTGGGATTAGTATTTGGGATTTACTCTCATCTTAAGTAATTATTGCGCATTTGGGATTTTAATGTGCAAATCTTTTCAGGATATGGCTGACGAGAGTCACGGTAGTGTTGGCCAGGGAGGTGGTCATCATCATCATCATCATCGCCATCAGGATGATCGACATCGTCCTCATGAGAGTAGACGTCGTTACTCTATTAATAAGTTCATGCAAGTAGGACCGAAACCCTTGTTGGGAGGTGAGAATCCTGAACAGGCAAGAGGTTGGATGTCTAAACTCGAGAGTGCATTTCGAGCTTTTGATTGCACTGAGGAGCAGAAACTGGAAGTTCTAGAATTCATTCTAGAGGATCGAGCACGCTTATGGTGGGATGCCAAAGCTACTCAGGCACGTACTGAGAGAGGACAGGTGACTTGGGGGGATTTCTGTCAGCAGTTTCAGAAACTGTATTTTTCTCCAGCTGTTCGTCAGGTACGATCTATGGAGTTGCTAACTCTGAGGCAAGGATCAATGACTATTGATCAATATCAGCAACGATTTCTTGATCTGCTACCTTTTAGTCCTCATATCAATGATAGTGATGCGTCTAAGTATGATATCTTTCTGCAAGGCCTGAATCAAGATATCTACTCACAAGTTGTCGTATGTGATAATCCGACATCTTATGAGACTTTGGTGAACCGTTGCCGTCAAGTGGAGAACAGCAATAAGCGGGCATTGTTGATGATGCCAGGACAGCCTAGTGGATCTCTTGGGCCTAGGGCTCAATCTGTTGTGCAATCTGGACCTATGTCTTCTTCTACTACTACTACTACTTCATCTGATTCTCGTGGTTCACGAGGTACTTTCCATTTCGGGAAGAAGAAGAAGAAGGAGGAATTTTGCAGCCACTGTGGTGGGAAGCATCCTGCGGCTTCGTGTCGGAAGGCTACTGGTGCTTGTTATATTTGTGGTGAGCAGGGACATCTGCGGAGAGATTGTCCTCAGCGTATGAGTTCTGCTAGTGGATCGGGATCACAGATTGGATCTCAGGCTTCTACTTTTTCACGTCAGCAGCTAGCACCACAGAGTTCTTCTGGTTACCGTCCACAGACTGAAGGGCAGGTATTTGCTCTGTCTCAGGAGCAGGCTACGGAGGGAAGCGATCGCATGTTGGCAGGTACCTTTCTGTTATGTGGTATTCTTGCACTTGTCTTAATTGATACTGGAGCGTTGCATTCCTTTATTTCTAGTCGTTTTGTTAAGAGACATAGATTACCTTATGTATCATTAGATATTGATTTAGTTGTATCTACTCCGCTGGAGCAGGAGGTAGTAACTAAGCGTCTAGTGATGGGTTGCCTTATAGAGTTTGAGGGTAATGTGTTATCGGCTAATCTGATTATATTAGCGATGGCAGATTTTGATTGTATTTTGGGAATAGATATGCTGACTTTGCATCACGCTACTGTGGATTGTTATCAGCGTCTGGTACAGTTTCATCCGGATGAGGGTGATAGCTGGTACTTTTATGGTGAGGGTGCGCGACCTCCGATGCCACTTGTATTGGCTCTGAAGGCATGTCATGTCTTGGAGTCAGGTGGGGAGGGCTACCTCATTTATGCAGTTGATATGTCCACGAGTAGTCCGGGTATCGATCAGCTACCGGTTGTCAGCGAGTTTTCTGATGTATTCCCTGATGAGATTCCTGGTTTTCCTCCGGTGCGAGAGGTTGAATTTGGTATTGATTTAGTACCAGGAACTACGCCTATATCCCAAGCGCCTTATCTTCTAGCACCATCAGAGATGAGGGAATTGAAACAGCAGTTACAGGATCTGCTTGATAAGGGATATATTCATCCGAGTGTTTCTCCGTGGGGAGCACCTGTTTTTTTCGTCAAGAAGAAAGATGGATCGATGCGATTGTGTATTGATTACAGGCAGTTGAATCGTGTCACCATCAAGAATAAGTATCCTTTGCCGCGGATTGATGATCTATTTGATCAACTACAGGGTACTTCTGTTTACTCCAAGATAGATCTGAAATCTGGATACCACCAGATGCGGGTACGAGACTCAGATATTTCTACGACTGCTTTCAGGAACAGATACGGGCATTATGAATTTCTGGTGATGCCATTCGGTTTGACGAATGCACCGACAGTCTTTATGAATATGATGAATCAGGTATTTCGAGAATATCTGGATAGATTTGTCATCGTCTTCATTGATGATATTCTTGTCTATTCTCATGACAAGGATGAGCATGCACAACATTTGAGGATTGTTTTACAGACGCTACGAGATAAGCAGCTGTATGCGAAATTGAGCAAGTGTGAATTCTGGCTTGATCGGGTAGTGTTTCTCGGTCATGTGATTTCTAATGAAGGGATATCTATTGATCCTAGTAAGATAGAGGAAGTGCTGAACTGGTCTCGTCCGACGACAGTTGCTGAGATTCGTATTTTCTTGGGTCTAGCGGGTTATTACCGTCGGTTCATCATGAATTTTGCACAGTTGGCCAGACCTTTGACACAGCTTACACGGAAAGATGTTGCCTTCATATGGTCCTCGGATTGTGAGGAGTCATTTCACGAGCTGCGTGGACGTCTTACTACTGCACCTGTGCTAGCTCTACCTTCTGGATCAGGAGGTTATGTTGTATATACTGATGCCTCTGGTCAGGGGTTAGGATGTGTTCTGACACAGTATGGACATGTTATTGCCTATGCTTCTCGATAGTTGAAGACGCATGAGAATAATTATCCAGTACATGATCTCGAGTTAGCCGCCATTGTATTTGCTCTCAAGATTTGGAGACATTATCTTTATGGCGAGAAATTTGAGATATTCACGGATCACAAGAGTTTAAAGTATTTATTCACTCAGGCAGATTTGAATATGAGATAGAGACGCTGGATGGATCTTCTGAAGGATTATGATTGCGAAATCAAATATCATCCAGGTTCTGCTAATCTTACTGCTGATGCCTTGAGTCGGCAGGTGAGATTTTCTGCACTTCAGATTAGTGAAGTATCTCATATGATTCAAGAGTGTTGTTCATTGAGTTTTACGCTCAAGCACAAGAAAGGGAGAAATGAGATTCGATTGTATAATATTCTATCTGAGCCAGCATTGTATTCTCGGATCAGAGATGCTCAGATATCTGATGTTAAGACTCAGCGTTTGGCACATCTAGCCAATGGAGTTAATACATCTGGATTCCATTATCAGGCAGATGGTTTATTATGCTTATCGAATCGAGTGGTTGTACCTGATGTTGTGGAGCTCAGAAACGATATTCTTTCTCAAGCTCACAGGAGTCGATTGTCTATTCATCCTGGAAGCATGAAAATGTATAAGGACTTGCGAACTAGATTCTGGTGGAAAGAGATGAAGCAAAGTGTATATCAATTTGTTTCAAGATGTTTGGTTTGTCAATAGGTCAAGGCTGAACACCGACGACCAGGTGGATTACTGCAGAATCTTGAGATTCCCGAGTGGAAGTGGGAGCACGTAACTATGGATTTTGTCACCCACTTGCCTATGACTTCGCGTCAATGTGATGCTATCTGGGTCGTTGTTGATCGTTTGACGAAATCAGCACATTTCATTCCTTACAACTGGGAGTATTCTTATGATCCCATGGCATGCTTATATGTCCAAGAGATAGTGCGATTGCATGGAATTCCAGTAAGCATAGTCAGTGATAGAGACCCGCGATTTACCTCACGTTTCTGGGGTAGTTTTCAGCAGGCGTTGGGTACCACTCTGAGTTTAAGTACTGCATATCATACGGAGACTGACGGGCAGTCAGAACGGACGATTCGTACGTTGGAGGATTGTTGGAAAACGCGGCTCTCAGATCAATCACGATTGATACCCGGTGCAGCGGAAGTTTAAAAATTTTATTATGGAACAATTCCATAGTGTGGGTATCAACCGTTTAATGATTAAATTATAAGTGTGTGTAAAATTAAATAACAATTATTAAATTTTACCTTCAATCTCGAAGCGAGATTATTGGACTCCAACAGATTTCTCTGCTCTTGTTGTCTCTCCCAGGAACTGATGAACTCCTTCAATCAGGTCCACGAATGGAGGTTTAATCCCTCTGATAGATTGCACTAGAAAATCTATCAGAAGTTTTCTGCGAAGAGAATAAACGAATTTGATTCGCTATTCCAGACTGCAATTCAAAATCACAGACCGGAATTTCTCAGACAGAGAAGGGAGGGGGGCGGCCGAATTTCTTTTGAGAGAGAGCTAGGGTTTTCGATTTTCTGTCTCTCAAATTATGACCAGTTCTGTGTGTAATTTCTGTACTGCAATAACTTATTTATAATGCAGGCCACTAACACCTTAGGGCCCATTAGTCATAAGTTGAGGCCCGACAAGCAAAGCCCGCATGTTCAGAAATTAATATAAAATTCATCGTGACTCCGATTGATAAACCGATTTTACCAATGTGCACAGAAACCATTTCTGCACATTTTAAAGTCAAGATAAATTTTCCTGAATCCGAATTCAGTGGTTTCCAAAAATGTACATCCCTATGTCATTTTAGGAAATTCTACTCCCTTACTCTTATTTAAGAAGTCCAACTTCTTTATTCATTAAATTTAACTCTTTAAATTTAACTATCTCAACGGGGATTAAAACTCCATTACACTGTGTGACCCTCAATGGTTCAGGGATACAGCTAGCCGTGGGCTCACAACTCCTTGTGACTCGGAACAACGATTTCCGACTTGCCCAACAAATCATGGTAAAGCGCCTAGCAACATCGCCCCATGATTCCCTAGGTATCACTGATAGTGCCTACAAGAACCAGTAGATTTTGGTTAGCGTACAGTACGGTCCCTTCATCCATATATCCCGATCGAATCAACAACCATTGGTATATCGAGAGTCGCTCAAGATTCGATAACTATGCAATACATCTTGAAGATCAAATTAGTGACATCGCATGTGCTACTAAGAAACCATTTCTTAAATCACATCAAGTACTCTGGCCAGAGATTTGTCACACTAATATCTCCTCAGATCGCATAGGATATCCACACTCGCAAGTATGTGGTGAATCCTTGACAACAATGCATCGACTCCTATATGTGTTGTAACTGTACCCAATCCCGACACCTGATGACCCCAATAGAGTCGGTAAACGAGTCAAAGCACAGTACTAGCATATAGAGTCTCCATGATGTTTCAAGTAATAAGGACTAATGGTGTACAACCAAAACCGCGGACTTAATCCACTCGATAAGTGATAACCACTTGGAAAGTCCGGATAGGGTAGTTCGATTATTCATCCTATGAATATCCATTTGCATGCTTCGAACATCTCCATGTTCCCTACCAATGAAACGTGGTACTCCGCATCGCAAATGCTAGTCTCAAACTCGAGCGATCCTTATCCTTATTATCGGACGGCTCAATCGACTAGGAACAGTTTAGAATATACAGTGACTATAAGATGTATTTCATGATAGACATCCCCATGTTCTACCACATCTTACATACACTATAGTATATTCAAGGTCTTTATCAAAACAACAATAGTATATCACAATATAACAATATGAAGAAAGATAAAGTCATTGCCATTAATAAAAGTGTAAATTACATTAAACAAAAGATCGTTTGTACAAAGAGTCATCAAAGCCCATAGCCACAAGTTGGCTCACTGGGCACCCACTCTTTCAAGGATATGCTACGTTATTCTGTTATGGACTTTGGTTTATCTTGGCAGGATCAGTTACCTTTGATCGAATTTGCTTACAATAACAGTTATCATCGTAGTATTGATATGGCACCTTTCGAGGCATTGTATGGTCGACGGTGTCGTACTCCGTTATTCTGGAATGAAGTAGGAGAACGACAAGTCGAGGGTCCTGAGTTGGTGCAGCATATTGTAGACAAGGTAGATTTGATCAAGCGAAGAATCAAAACTGCTCTAGATAGACAAGCCAGTTATGCTAATATTCATCGCAGGCCATTGCAGTTTGAGCCTGGCGAATATGTGTTCTTGCGAGTATCACCTTTCAGGAAGGTGATAAGATTCGGTGTGAAAGGCAAGTTGTCACCTTGTTTCATTGGACCTTTCCAGATACTGGAGAAGATCGGAGATGCTGCTTATCGTTTGGCGTTACCGCTATCTCTTTCCAGTATACATAATGTTTTTCATGTGTCGTTACTTCGACAGTACATAGCTGATGAATCACATGTGATTCAGTCTTCTGAAGTTCAGCTAGAGCCAGATCTGTCGTATGTTGAACGACCACTCCGTATTCTAGATAGGAAGGAGAAAGTTCTTCGAAACAAGACTATACCACTTGTGATGGTACAGTGGCAGCGCCGAGGTGTTGAGGAAGCAACTTGGGAAACCGAGAGCCATATGCGAGCAGAATATCTTGAGTTGTTTGCTTTGTACTTTTAATTACCATGTAAAGATGTAATTACTGTTGTTGTAATAAAACATGGTTTTCTGTTTTATATTATTATCTTAATTTGTCTTTAGATTTTATTTCGCGGACGAAATATCTAAAGGTGGGGAGAATGTAGTAACCCAGATTCCATTTTAAGATAATAATATGATAATCATGATTAAGGGTCCAGTATAAACTGCTGAATATGAGCAGCTAGGGAAACATGAGCAGCTAGTGAATCTGCTGCTAGGTATTATATAGCTAGGGAATATGAGCAGCTAGGGAAACATGAGCAGCTAGGGAATCTGCTGCTAGGGATTATACAGCTAGGGATTCTTTAGCTAGGGAATTCTCTTGCTAGGGATTCTACGGCTAGGGAATTCTGCTGTTAGCCTGTTAGGGAATTTCGTTACTAAGGAAGTTTGAAAAGCTGCTAGGGAATCCCGAACTGCTATTAAGGAATCCCGACCTGCTGCTAGGGAATCCCGAACTGCTATTAGGGAAGCCCGAACCCTCCAGGACAGGCAGGCAGGTGTGTGGACGCTTGCATGAATGACAGTTGGCGCCTAAGCATGAGCTGTCAATAATGGTAGTGACTCAGCTCAAGCATCTGATATGTGGCATGCTTATAGGAGCTCGGACGTCTCGACGTCAGCTCAAGAATCCCGATCACCCCAAATATTTGTCTATAAATAGGAGCTGGGGATTCAGTTATTTTTCACATCACTTCCATCTCACTTCATATCTTTGCCCGGAAAAGAGTAGCTCGGGAGCTCGGAAAAGAGTAGCTTGGGAATTCGGGAAGGAATAGCTCGGGAAGGAAGAGCTCGGGGTCGGACCAAGAGGCCAGGTCGGGTCGGGTCGGGCTTGAGACCAGATAGGGTCGGGAGTTGACCTAGGACAGCTAGGGGTTGTCTTTTTCCAGCTTAGTTCAGACTTCGGTGTTAGGTACATACACATTGACTGAGATTGCCAGCGAGTATACATGTTTATATGTTGCATTTATTTGGCATTATTATGTGGCATGATGTATGTTTTACCGCTTTCTATATTCATATATCATGTGCATATACACGTTGAGCCTATACCTTGTTATACCTGATTATAGATCCGCTCAGCTCTATACTCGATAGTCTGTCACTGAGAGTACCGCGACGGCGGGGACATGTATGTCTGACTACTTTGGTGTATTAGACGAGTGTGGTTGCACCCAGAGGTTGATCCGTGCGGTGGCAGCTCTCATGTGCGCCGGTACTGAGCATGACTTTTCAGATGACCATTTACCAGTCATCATGTTGCATGCATCATATACATATTTTTACTCATGTTTATGTACTGGGCGATAGCGCTCACGTCCTAGTTGTTATCTTGGACACCCTATTCCATAGGCAGGTCGCAGGATGTATGGAGCCGGTAGTTCGAGGCAGGACTAGGAAGCCGGAGCTTTTCAGGGGATTTCATACAGCAGGATTTGTCTAGCTGTATAATGGTTACTTTTAAGTTTTTCGATATGGTTGTATCACTACAGATTTAAGCCTGGTTATGTTTTCCTAAGCTGTTATGTAAATTATGGATTATGTTTCCGCACGTTTTTACTCTGTTAAGAATTTTTCTGTATTAAGTTTAATGCATGCTATTATTTGCCAGTTAGTAGGTGATTCCATGCAGGATCACTATAGTGTCTTTGCGACTATGTTGGCTAACAGTCGATATGCTGGCTTCAAGCTTTGCTTAAGACCGTTGACTTTGATAGGTGCGCCATTTAGTGTGAACTGAGCTGCTCTGTGATCGGCATTACCATCAGGTAGGTCTGTGCATTTCATCAAACCACTGGTGGGCAATTCAAATGTGTCACCGAAGAAGTGTTGATTGAATTCTATCGTCCATCCCTTGATGATGCAAATGATGCTTCCATGATGCAGTTCGGCGGATTCAAAGAATTCTTTGACTAGATCGTAGTTGACCGTAGATCCGGAACTGAGAAATTTTCAAAGTCCTGAAGCTTCAATCATGTTGATTATTGCTGAAATATCGGAATTCTTGATGGAGTGCACTTCATCGAAGTTGATTGCCAAGAAAGTTTTCTGGATGGACATCTTGTTGGATTATGTAATCAAAAGGTATGATCAATATTTTTTTTTGAAGAAGAGCGTAAAGATTGATATGAGATTGGCTGTAAAAACATATAAGTTTGTGTTATGTGTGTGAGTTACCGTGAGTGTTGTACACGTCATTGAAGATTTTGAATTTTGAATTTTGAAAAGTGAAAAACACGCGGTAAGATAAAGATAAATATAATATAATATAATATAATAAATAAAAGGTGGTTGGTTCCAAAGTCCAATTTTTGTAATCATTCTTGATTGTCCGACATCAGGATTTGTGGCGTTTTGGATATGCTGTCAGGTCCAGAAATATGATTTTATGCGTAGGCTTTTCAGTGGATAAATGTAATTGATATCGAAGACTCTTCATTTTCCTTGGGTGCCTATAAATATGAAATCAAGAAATCAATCGGGCAACAAAATACACTCATAATCTATAGAACGATAAGATGTCGGGCCCTGGAGGTGATTTGGCTACGGAGTTCAGTGCTGCGTTGACTAGGGTGAGGTCTCGCGAGTATGAAGATACGATGTTTGGCCAAGTTGTTGAAGAATGGGAGGTGATTGAAGAGTTGCGTTTCTATTTCTCTGCAGTTCATCCACAAGATTTGATGGATCAAGATAGAGACTATGCTGCCCAGATGCAGCAGTATGAAGAAAAGCTGGGGTCGACCGATCCGGTGAAGATCTTTAGTCCAGAGGGCTTGTATCTGCTCTTGCTCTATAAGGAGCTTCAAGGACTGGAACGCATTCGGTCGGAGGACATTGGCTACGTTCTCTCTCCTACCAGAGAGCTTACGTTCTTCATGCTCTCATGGAAGAATGCAGTGGAGAGGGAGATAGCTAAGGCGGTAGCAGCCTTCGAGGCTTTAATGTAATTGATTCTTCCTGTAGCTCCATGTTGAAAAGAAGTAAAAAAAAATATTTTGTACATTATATGCTGATTTTACGTATAAGTATCGTAGAAGATATCATTGTCACGCCGATTCACATAACAGATGTATTTAGCATTAAACAAGATGTGACTAAAGAGGCGGATAGATGAGTATGAGTATGAGTCGGGATAATAATAAAAGGATAATAACAATCAAAAGAAGTACGACGCAAATAGTGACTATTTTAATCTTTCAATAAATGCATGGTACACAAGTATCGATAAAGTGGAATTATCAAAGGTCTATGCCAATATCTTGTAAAGATATTCTCGATGATTCAGTGTAGTTAACTGTTGGCCTACATGACCTTTGGCCTTCTGATTTCCTTGCTTATAAATATTGTGCCTTGAGAAAGAAAGAAAACATAACTTAGTTCAAAATATAAAGCATATAGCGATGGATGAGTCTGATTTTGAAAGAAGAAAAGTTGCGTATAGAAGTAGAGTCATAGCAAGGGGCATGCGTATCTGGCTTCTTTTGGATGGGATACGTCGCAACCTGCCGACTGGTTTAGCTCTTATGGATCCACGAGTTGCTGAGGGCTTGCTGTGATGCAAACTTACCTTACGTACTCAGAGCACTCGAGATGCGCTAAGGCCTTCTGCTGTGAGACACTTGATGCTTTTGGCATAGAGAGATGAAATGCAGAATATCTGTTTTGAGGATGATGTCTGCAGTGGTCAAGGTTCACTCACTCTCTGGATGATTGAGTGGAGTCGAGAGATAAGGACCAGGATCTCTGCAGCTCATTACGAGTATAGACGCAGTAGGGGGTTAATGTAAAATTCTGTATACACCGAATGTAATGAAATTATTCTAATGAAATTAAGTATTCCCCCTAAACTTATGCTTATCTTAACTTAACTCTATTAAACTAAGTACATTACGAAAATAAGAAAACGTAGCGTCTGGTAGTGGCTTGGTGAAGATGTCTGCTGCTTGCTGGTCAGTAGATACGTAAATCATTTGAATCTCCTTTTTGAGCACATGTTCGCATATAAAATGATGTCGCACATCAATGTGCTTTGTCCTTGAATGCATTATTGGATTCTGAGTGATTGCAATGGCACTAATGTTGTCGCAAAATATAGGGGATTCACTTGACTATATTCCATAGTCTCGAATCTGTTGTTGTATCCAAAGTATTTGAGCACATCAACTGCCAGCTGCTAGGTATTCTGCTTCAGTGATAGAGGTGGAAATTGATGTTTTCTTCTTACTAAACCATGAGATAAGTCTGTCTCCCAGAAATTGACAAGATCCACTAGTACTTTTTCTGTCAATTTTGCAACCTGCATAATCAGCATCTGAATAGCCAACAAGATTAAATTCTGAGTCTTTGGAGTACAAAGACCCACATTTTTAGTACCTTAAGTTATTTATTAATCCATTTGGCAGCAATAAAATGAGATTGTTTAGGTGCTGCTTGAAATCTTGCACACAGGTATACAACAAACATAATATAAGGCCTACTAGCAGTGAGATAAAGTAATGAACCTATGAGACCTCGATACATTGTTACCTCAACTGGTGCTCATGCCTCGTCTTTATCAAGCTTTATGGAAGCACTCATAGGAGTGGAGATGGCAGAGCAATTCTGCATACCAAACTTTTTGATAAGTTCTTTGGTATACTTAGCATGGTTTATGAAGATGCCATTGTCCAGCTGCTTTACTTGTAATCCGAGAAAGAAATTTAATTCTTTCATCATGCTCATCTCAAATTGTTCCTGCATCAACTTAGAGAATTTCTCGCATAAACGAGGATTAGTTGATCCAAATATGATATCATCTACATAGATTTGAACAAGTAAAATATGATCTTCTTTAACAAATTTAAAGAGAGTTTTATCGACTGTTTCTATGACAAAATTGTGATCTAATAGAAACTGTGATAATGTGTCATACCAAGCCTTGCTACTGAAGCGAATGATTCGTCAAAGTCAATATCCTCCTCTTGTCTAAAGCCTTGAGCAACCAGTCTGGCTTTATTTCCAACAACTGTCCCATCCTCATTTAATTTTTTGCGAAACACCCACCGGGTGCCTATAATGTTTTGGTTGTTCGGTCGAGGAACTAAATTCCAAACTTTGTTTCTCGTGAATTGATTTAGCTCCTTTTGCATTGATTCAATCCAGCTAGCATCTTGTAATGCTTCATCTATGTGTTTAGGCTCTAGTTGTGAAATAAATGCTGCATGCAATAGTTCATCAATCATTTGATTACGTGTACGGATAGGGGCAATAGGGTTACCGATGACCAGCTCGGGTGGATGATTTTTACTCCACCGAAGATTTGGTCTAAGGGGATTGGTGCTTGTTGGGGTGTCGTCCTAATTCTTGACTGTGTTATCAAGTTCAGTGAATTCTTATTCGATTTTATGTTCGTCATGATCTTGATATATTCTTCCGTCATTGGGTTGAACAATCTCTTCTACTGGTTCATCTCTTGTGACAGGAGGTTCATCACTGTCACTTTCATCATCTAGAACAGTTGATTCCAGCCTATTTGCTAGATCTTTGATATTGGTTAGGGGCTTATCTGCACATATAGTAGTTTCATCAAAAATAACATGAATGGATTCCTCTACTGTCAGTGACTTTTTGTTGAATACTCGATCAGATCTACTGACAGAGGAATATCCAACGAATATGCCTTCTTTTGCTTTAGCATCAAAGGCCGTTAGACGATGTTTTCCATTATCATGAATGCAGCAAGTACAACCAAATACTTTAAAATAAGAAACATCGGGTTTTGTGTCATTCTAGATCTCATATGGTGTTTTGTTGTGCTTCTTGTTAATCATAGATCTTTTTTGAGCGTAACATGCTGTGTTAATTGCCTCTGCCCAGAGTCTTTGAGATACATTGGAATCAGCAATCATAGTTCTAGTTGCCTCCTTAAGAGTTCTATTTCTTCTCTTAGCAACACCATTTTGCCATGGGGTCCGAGCAGTAGACAACTCAGGTTTGATTCCCTGGTCATCTAGATAGGATTCAAGGGTTTTGTTTAAAAATTCAGTGCCTCTATCACTCCTGATCAGATCTATCTCAGTACGTTTCTCATTTTGCAAGCGTTTAAAAATCTTTATCAGGTGAGTAGCTGTTTGATCTTTGGACGATAAGAAAATTACTCAAGTAAAATGAGAGTAATCGTCCACAATAATTAAGGTATATCTCATTCCCCCTAAGCTCCTGACCGGTATACGACCAAATAGATCCATGTGTAACAGGTCTAAGCATTTAGAAGAAGATATACACCCTTTGGTTTTAAAAGTAGCTCTCACTTGTTTGCCCTGCTGACAAGCCGAACAAACTCTATTCTTTTTAAAGTCACCTTTGGGCAGGCCAAGAACCAAATCATGTTTGCTCAGATGTTTAATGGACTTAAGTTTAAATGATTGATTCGTTTATTCCATAACCACTGCTTATCATTTTGAGCAACAAAACAAGTAGGAACTGATGGTTGTTCACTTTGCCAATTTAGCCTATAAGTGTTTTGTTCTCTTAGTCCGGTTAACATAATATCACCATTACTAGATTTGATCATGCATGTATTCTTGTGAAATTCAACAGTGTAACCATTATCACATAGTTGACTAATGCTGATCATCAGATTATAACATAGGGTGTCAACAAGAAATACATCATTAATAATAACGTTACCATGATTAATCTTACCCTTACCCACAGTCTTACCCTTTGAATTATCACCAAAAATAATTTTAGGCCCTTTGTATTGTATGATTTCGGATAATACATCTTTATTTCCAGTCATGTGTCTAGAGCATCCGCTGTCAAGATACCACGTTGTCTTTTCCATTGGAATATTCTTCTCGACTGATTTTACTGATAGTACCTGCAAGAAGAATATATAACCATGGTACCCTTATCTATTTGGGTCCGAATTGGATTAGACCTTTCGGGACCCACACCTGAATTACTCTGATAGTTTTACCATTGTGTGCATCTATAAAGTAAGTCGGTCGAGGTGTACGATGTGTACTTGTGTGTAGTCTGGATCTTACAGTGTATTGTTTGAACTTTTGATCTTTGTTATCCAGTCTGTATCATTTTTGAACAGACGAGCAATTGAAGTACCGGTTCCGTGTCACCTGATGATTCCTGTACTTGGGTTGACTTGGTTCAAACCTTGACTGCTTGAACTTAGATTGGTTTCCCATTCTTTGTTCATTCAATCTGGGTTTACTCCATGTCTTACTTTTTCCTTGGAATCTTAGGCTCCACATATCCCAGTCCTTTATGCTTACCTTTTCTCTCATAGAGACTTGACTGTTCATCATAGATCTTTGGTTCAACATGTTCATATATCGTACTAGATCGAACAAATCTTATTATATTAGGATCGCTCCCACTAGAATATGACTGAGTATTTTTCTTTGTAACAATACATTCATTTGATCCATATTCAAGACCGGTTTTATCACCTACTTGTTTCTGGTTCTCATGTATCTTATCCAATGAGGTAGAAGCATTATTCCAAGAGTTGATTGTTTTAAGCAACTTTTGATTCTCAAATAAAGTGGCTTGGAATACTCGTTTCATATCATCATTCTCAGCAGCCAACACGTTTATCTTAGTCCTTAGACCATCAAGTTCTTTTTGCTGTAAACAGCTAGATTCCCTTGAATTATCAATGAGACATGCTTTTTTTGTCTTTTCTTCCTCGAATGATGTAGAAAGCTTCTTATACTCATTGAAAATCTTATTAAGTGCTTGAATGAATTCTTCTTGTGTAAAATCAGACGAGTTAAAGTCAAATACCTCAGTGTCGTCTTCTTCATGTTGAGAGTTAGCCATAAGACACTGAACTTGCTCTTCCTCGCTTTCTTCGGATGAGCTATCTGTATCGGATGAGTCAGACTCCGTTTCTGCCCATTTGCTTTTACCTTTATCTGCAACTAGCACTCTTTGTTTCTTCTTCTTTCAGAACGTTCTTCTTCATTCTTTGCCTTTCTTTTTCTCAAAATGCGCTTTCTTTCTTCGTTCTTAGGCTTAGTACAATCTGTATGGTCTTGTTTATAATAAGGTTTAAAATTTGTTTTATTATTACGCATAAATTTTCCAAACCTTTTGATAAAGAGGGACATTGCTTCGCCACTCATCTGCTCAGCTGTCTTCTTTGCTGATGCTTCCTCGGTCGGTTGAGGTGAGACGGTTGACGTTAATGCCTTGGTGGGGTTTGAGACTAATGGTTCTTCCTATATTCTGATTCCGAGTTCAAACTCGTATGCTTTAAGATCTGCAAATAAATCATGAAGCTCTAGTGTGTTTAGATCCTCTGATTCTCTCATGGCTATGGTCTTGACATCCCATTCTCTGGGTAGTGCTCGCATAACCTTCAAAGAAATTTCACGGTTAGTGTATATTTTTCCGAGAACAATCAATTCACAAATAATATTGCTAAATCTTTCATCAAACTCAGCCATGGTTTCTCCAGATTTCATTTTGGCATTGTCAAGCATTTGAATGGCTACAATGAGTTTGTTTTCCTTGGTTTGATCGTTTCCTTCGCATAGTTGAGTAAGTTTTTCCCAAATCTCTTTGGCAGTTGAGCATGTCTTGATCTTGCTGAACATGTTTTTATCCAGCGTTTTTTACAGTATGTCCTTGGCCACGTTATCAAGATTCGCTTTCTTATTTTCTTCATTAGTCCATTCTGCTTTGGGCTTTTCAACCATCTGTGGTTCGCCTCCTGAAATGGATGCATCATTGTTGATATTTAGAATCTTCATGGGTCCATCAGTGATGACGTACCACATGTCATCATCTCGAGCAAAAAGGTGTGCCTGCATACGGATTTTTCAGTCATCATAATCTTCTTTAGAGAACATAGGAATTTTATTTAGAGAAGTCATGATGAATATCAGTAGCTAATAGAAAAATCCTCTCTGATACCATTTGTTGGGGATCGAATGTGTGTGTAGAGAGGGGGGGGGGGGTGGGAGGGGTGAATACACACTTATGAAAATCTTTAATTCTAAAGCAATGTAATTGAGCAAATGTTAGTTTACTCAGCCAATTTTCTGTTAGCTTGCTAGAAGTATAAGAGCTACTTATGGTAGTGCGGAAACAGCTCTTAATATGCTAGATGATAATAATGAAGTAATGTAATGCAGTAACGTAAATAAACACATATATGTTTCTGGATGTTCAGAGATCAATCTCCTACGTCACCCCTTCTTCTACCTCGGAAGGATTCACTAGAAGACTTTGGTTATTACAACGTCTTGTAATACACATGATCCAAGTTAGGACTTATCCAATGCCTAAGATGGAACTCCTAGATTCACATTGATAAGATTTAAAGCTCTTATCAAACTTTTTTTCATTTGGTGATGATAGATGTCTAAGTTTCTTGAGGACTTAGTGTAGTGACCCTGCATGGAATCACCTACTAACTGGCAACTAATAGCATGCATTAAACTTAATACAGCAAAATAATTAACAGAGTAAAAACGTGCGGAAACATAATCCATAATTTACATATCAGCTTAGTAATATAATCCAGGCTTAAATCTGTAGTGATACAACCATATCGAAATTCTTAAAAGTAAACATTATACAGCTAATAAATCGTGCTGTATAAAAACTTTCAAAGCTCCTGCTCCCTAGTCCTGCCTTGAACTACCAGCTCCGTCCATCCTGCGACCTGCCCCATGGAATAGGGTGTCCAAGATAACAACTAGGACGTGAACGCTACGCCCAGTACATAGACATGAGTAAACATATGTATATAATGCATGCAACATGATGACTGGTACAGGGTCATCTGAAAAGTCATGCTCAGAACCGGCGCCATATGAGTGCTGCCACCGCACGGATCAACCTCTGGGTGCAACCACACTCGTCTAGTACACCAGAGTAGACAGACATAAATGCCCCCGCCGTCGCGGTACTCTCAGTGACAGACTATCGAGTATAGAGCTGAGCGGCTCTATAGTCAGGTATAACAAGGTATAGGCTCAACGTGTATATGCACATGACATATGAATATAGAAAACGGTAAATCATATCTCATGCCATATAATAATGCCAAATAAATGCAACATATAAACATGTATACTCGCTGGCAATCTCAGTCAATGTGTACGTACCTCTAGGCTAGTTCAAGTATAATAGATCCTAGGTTCCAAGCCTATATTCAAAAGTTCACCGTATCACTACATAAATTCTATAAGCCTTAACTAAGCTAATAAGTACTCCCAAAACTTAAATAGATTCCCGGACCATACCTTCGTCCGTAGTTAGCCCTTTGGAGTCGCTAGTCCCGGATGACTATAACCACACCTTGGTTATTCCAGAACCTCTATTATAATCGATAGGGCCCTCAAGTGTATATCTCACACTATATAACTGAAGAAGAAAACGTGGGAATTCGTATTTCAAAACTGAAGCAAATGAGCCCTATTTATAGCCAAAATCTCGGCAATGATCGGAACCACCGATCTCTGGATCAGAGCTTCCGATTCCAGCTCATTCTGTGCATGTCCGACACGTCGGGATCGGAACCACCGTTCCGGGATCGGAACTTCCAATCGAACCCCCGATCAACACTTGTCAAAACTTACGGCTGAGTCATCGAGCATTGCTGGCTGGCTGAGATCGGAACGTCCGATCCCCGTGTATCCAATCTGCTTCCGAAGTGGTCAGGATCGGAGCTTCCGAACTGGGATCGGAGCTTCCGATCTGGCCCAAAGTCAAAAGCCCAAATTCCTCTTCCGAAGTCCAATAACACTCCGAAATAGATCAATTACCAACCCTTAATCATGTTTAACATATTATTATCTTAAAGTGGGTTCCGGGTTACTACATTCTCCCCACCTTTAGATATTTCGTCCGCGAAATAACATCTAAAGATAAATCAAGATAACAATATGAAACAACAACAAACCATGTCTTATTACAACAACGGTAATTACATCTTATATGGTAATCAAAAATACAAAGCAAACAACTCAGGATATTCTGCTCGCATACGACTCTCAGTTTCCCAAGTTGCTTCTTCAATGCCTCGGCGCTGCCACTGTACCATCACAAGTGGTATAGTCTTGTTCCGAAGAACTTTCTCCTTCCTGTCTAGGATACGAATTGGTCGTTCAACAAAAGACAGATCTGGCTCTAGCTGAATATCAGTAGACTGAACCACATGAGATTCATCAGCTATGTACTGTCGAAGCAACGACACATGAAAAACATTGTGTATACTGGAAAGAGATGGCGGTAAAGCCACACGATAAGCAACATCTTCGATCTTCTCCAGTATCTGGAAAGGCCCAATGTAATGAGGAGACAACTTGCCCTTCACACCGAATCTCATCACCTTTCTGAAAGGTGATACCCGGAGAAATACATATTCACCAGGCTCAAACTGAAGTGGCCTGCGGCGAATATTCGCATAACTGGCTTGTCTATCTTGAGCAACTTTGATCCTATGCTTGATCATATCTACCTTGTCTACAATCTGCTGCACCAATTCAGGACCCTCGACTTGTCGTTCCCCGACTTCATCCCAGAATAATGGAGTACGACACCGTCGACCATACAATGCCTCGAAAGGTGCCATATCAATACTACGATGATAACTGTTATTGTAGGCAAATTCAATCAAAGGTAACTGATCCTGCCAAGATAAACCAAAATCCATGACAGAAGAACGTAGCATATCCTCCAGCGTACGAATAGTGCGCTTTGACTGCCCGTCAGTCTCCGGATGATACGCAGTGCTCAAATTCAGAGTGGTACCCAACGCCTGCTGAAAACTACCCCAAAAACGTGAAGTAAATCGCGGATCTCTATCACTGACAATACTCACTGGAATCCCATGTAATCGCACAATCTCCTGGATATATAAGCGTGCCATGCGATCATAAGAATACTCTCGGTTATAAGGAATGAAATGCGCTGATTTTGTCAAACGGTCAACGACAACCCAGATAGCATCACACTGACGTGAAGTCATAGGAAAGTGGGTAACAAAATCCATAGTCACGTGCTCCCACTTCCATTCGGGAATCTCAAGATTCTGCAGTAATCCACCTGGTCGTCGATGTTCAGCCTTGACCTTTTGACAAACCAAACATCTCGAAACAAATTGATACACACTTCGCTTCATCCCCTTCCACCAGAATCTAGTTCGCAAGTCCTTATACATTTTCATACTTCCAGGATGAACTGATAATCGACTCCTGTGAGCTTGAGATAGAATATCATTCCTGAGCTCCGCAACATTAGGTACAACCACTCTATTGGATAGGCACAATAAACCATCTGCCTGAAAATGGAATCCAGATGTATTAACTCCATTGGCTAGACGTGCCAATCGCTGAGTCTTAACATCAGATATCTGAGCATCTCTGATCCGAGAATACAATACCGGCTCAGATAGAATAGTATACAAACGAATCCCATTCCTCCCTTTCTTGTGCTTGAGCGTAAAACTCAATGAACAGCACTCTTGAATCATATGAGATATTTCATTAGTCTGAAGTGCAGACAGTCTCACCTGCCGACTCAAGGCATCAGCAGTAAGATTAGCAGAACCTGGATGATATTTGATTTCACAATCATAATCCTTCAGGAGATCCATCCAGCGTCTCTGTCGCATATTCAACTCTGCCTGAGTGAATAAATACTTCAAACTCTTGTGATCCGTAAATATCTCAAATTTCTCGCCATAAAGATAATGTCTCCAAATCTTGAGCGCAAATACAATGGCGGCTAACTCGAGATCATGCACTGGATAGTTATTCTCATGCGTCTTCAACTGTCGAGAAGCATAGGCAATAACATGTCCATGCTGTGTCAACACACATCCCAACCCCTGACCAGAGGCATCAGTATAGACAACATAACCTCCTGATCCAGAAGGTAGAGCTAGCACAGGTGCAGTAGTAAGACGTCTACGCAGCTCGTGAAACAACTCCTCACAATCCGAGGACCAAATGAAGGCAACATCTTTCCGAGTAAGCTGAGTCAAAGGCCTGGCCAACTGTGAAAAATTCTCGATGAACCGACGGTAATATCCCGCTAGACCCAAGAAACTACGAATCTCAGCAACCGTCGTCGGTCGAGACCAGTTCAGCACTGCCTCTATCTTACTAGGATCAACAGATATCCCTTCACTCGAAATCACATGACCGAGAAATACTACCCGATCAAGCCAGAATTCACACTTGCTCAATTTTGCATATAGCTGCTTATCTCGTAACGTCTGTAGAACAATCCTCAAATGCTGTGCATGCTCATCCTTGTCATGAGAATAGACAAGAATATCATCTATGAAGACGATGACAAATCTATCCAGATAATCTTGAAATACCTGATTCATCAGATTCATAAAGACTGCCGGTGCATTCGTCAAACCGAATGGCATCACCAGAAACTCATAATGCTCGTATCTGGTCCTGAAAGCAGTCGTAGATATATCTGAGTCTCGTACCCGCATCTGATGGTATCCAGATCTCAGATCTATCTTCGAATAAACAGAAGTACCCTGTAGTTGATCAAACAGATCATCGATTCGCGGCAAAGGATACTTATTCTTGATGGTGACACGATTCAACTGCCTGTAATCAATACATAATCGCATCGATCCATCCTTCTTCTTGACAAACAAAACAGGTACTCCCCATGGAGAAACACTCGGACGAATATATCCCTTATCAAGCAGATCCTGTAACTGCTGTTTCAATTCCCTCATCTCTGACGGTGCCAGACGATAAGGTGCTCGGGATATAGGCGTAGTTCCTGGTACTAGATCAATACCAAATTCAACCTCTCGAACCGGAGGAAAACCAGGAATCTCATCAGGGAATACGTCAGGAAACTCGCTGACAACCGGTAGCTGATCAATACCCGTACTACTCATGGACATATCAACTGCATAGATGAGGTAGCCCTCCCCACCTGACTCCAAGACATGACATGCCTTCAGAGCCGAAACAAGTGGCATCGGAGGTCGCGCACCCTCACCATAAAAGTACCAACTATCACCCTCAACAGGATGAAACTGTACCAGACGCTGATAACAATCCACAGTAGCGTGATACAAAGTCAGCATATCTATTCCAAAAATACAATCAAAATCCATCATCGCTAATATCATCAAATTAGCCGATAACACATTACCCTCAAACTCCAGAAGGCAACCCATCACTAGACGCTTAGTTACTATCTCTTGCTCCAACGGAGTAGATACAACTAAATCCATATCTAATGATACATAAGGTAATCTATGTCTCTTAACGAAGCGACTAGAAATAAAGGAATGCGATGCTCCAGTATCAATTAATACAAGTGCAGGAATACCACATAACAAGAAGTTAACTGCCAACATGCGATCGCTTCCCTCAGTAGCCTGCTCCTGAGACAGAGCAAACACCTGCCCTTGAGTCTGGGGACGATAACCAGAAGAACTCTGTGGTGCTGGCTACTGACGTGGAAAAATAGAAGCCTGAGATCCAACCTGGGATCCCGATCCACTAGCAGAACCCATGCGCTGAGGACAATCTCTCCGCAGATGTCCCTGCTGACCACAAATATAACACGCCCCAGTAGCTCTCCGACATGAAGCTGCAGGATGCTTCCCACCACAGTGGCTACAAAACTCCTCCTTCTTCTTCTTCTTCCCAAAGCGGAAAGTACCTCGTGAACCACGAGAACTAGACGAAGTAGTAGGAGTAGAAGAAGACGTAGGTACAGATGGCACAACAGATTGAGCTCGAGGCTCAATAAATCCACTAGGCTGTGCTGACATCATCAACTGTCCACGCCTGTTGCTGGTCTCCACAAGACGGCAACGGTTCACCAAAGTCTCATAAGACACCGGGTCATCACAGACGACAACCTGAGAGTAGATATCTTGGTTCAGGCCTTGCAGAAAGATATCATATTTCGACGCATCACTCTCATTGATATGAGGACTGAAAGGTAGCAGATCAAGAAATCGCTGTTGATACTGATCAATAGTCATTGATCCTTGCCTCAGAGTAAGCAACTCCATAGATCGTGCTTGGCGAACAGCCGGAGGAAAATATAATTTCTGAAACTCCCGACAGAAATCCCCCCAAGTCACCTGTCCTCTCTCAGTACGTGCCTGAGCAACCTTGGCATCCCACCAAAAACGTGCTCTATCCTCTAGAACGAATTCTAGAACTTCCAGTTTCTGCTCCTCAGTACACTCAAAGGGTTTCGGTCCTACTTGCATAAACTTATTAATAGAGTAGCGACGTCTACCTTCATGAGAACGATGTTGATCATCCTGATGATGATGGCGACGATGATGATGACCACCTCCCTGGCCAACACTACCGTGACTCTCGTCAGCCATATCCTGAAAAGAATTGCACATTAAAATCCCAAATGCGCAAGAATTACTAAACTAAATCCCAAGTACTAATCCCAAAATCTATGCATGCTCTGATACCAAAAATGTAGTGACCCTGCATGGAATCACCTACTAACTGGCAACTAATAGCATGCATTAAACTTAATACAGCAAAATACTTAACAGAGTAAAAACGTGCGGAAACATAATCCATAATTTACATATCAGCTTAGTAATATAATCCAGGCTTAAATCTGTAGTGATACAACCATATCGAAATTCTTAAAAGTAAACATTATACAGCTAATAAATCGTGCTGTATAAAAACTTTCAAAGCTCCTGCTCCCTAGTCCTGCCTTGAACTACCAGCTCCGTCCATCCTGCGACCTGCCCCATGGAATAGGGTGTCCAAGATAACAACTAGGACGTGAGCGCTACGCCCAGTACATAGACATGAGTAAACATATGTATATAATGCATGCAACATGATGACTGGTACAGGGTCATCTGAAAAGTCATGCTCAAACCGGCGCCATATGAGTGCTGCCACCGCACGGATCAACCTCTGGGTGCAACCACACTCGTCTAGTACACCAGAGTAGACAGACATAAATGCCCCCGCCGTCGCGGTACTCTCAGTGAAAGACTATCGAGTATAGAGCTGAGCGGCTCTATAGTCAGGTATAACAAGGTATAGGCTCAACGTGTATATGCACATGACATATGAATATAGAAAACGGTAAATCATATCTCATGTCATATAATAATGCCAAATAAATGCAACATATAAGCATGTATACTCGCTGGCAATCTCAGTCAATGTGTACGTACCTCTAGGCTAGTTCAAGTATAATAGATCCTAGGTTCCAAGCCTATATTCAAAAGTTCACCGTATCACTACATAAATTCTATAAGCCTTAACTAAGCTAATAAGTACTCCCAAAACTTAAATAGATTCCCGGACCATACCTTCGTCCGTAGTTAGCCCTTTGGAGTCGCTAGTCCCGGATGACTATAACCACACCTTGGTTATTCCAGAACCTCTATTATAATCGATAGGGCCCTCAAGTGTATATCTCACACTATATAACTGAAGAAGGAAACGTGGGAATTCGTATTTCAAAACTGAAGCAAATGAGCCCTATTTATAGCCAAAATCTCGGCAACGATCGGAACCACCGATCTCGGGATCGGAGCTTCCGATTCCAGCTCATTCTGTGCATGTCCGACACGTCGGGATCGGAACCACCGTTCCGGGATCGGAACTTCCGATCGAACCCCCGATCAACACTTGTCAAAACTTACGGCTGAGTCATCGAGCATTGCTGGCTGGCTGAGATCGGAACCTCCGTTCCTAATCGGAACGTCCGATCCCCGTGTATCCGATCTGCTTCCGAAGTGGTCAGGATCGGAGCTTCCGAACTGGGATCGGAGCTTCCGAACTGGGATCGGAGCTTCCGATCTGGCCCAAAGTCAAAAGCCCAAATTCCTCTTCCGAAGTCCAATAACACTCCGAAATAGATCAATTACCAACCCTTAATCATGTTTAACATATTATTATCTTAAAGTGGGTTCCGGGTTACTACACTTAGACTCTTAAATCCTTGTAGCAGATAGTGTTCTTCAAACAACAGTTGGATTTGAGTAACCCTTGAAAAGATCTCCTTGTAGATCGAATATGCTTTTTAGCTAAGGGTTGAATGAGCGGTCGAGTATTCAAAGCAGATTCAAGAGCTCAAGTATGCAAATTCTTTTTAAGCGTCGTTTTTCTTTGTAGAGAGGCTCTGATATTTATATCAATTTTCTCCAAAATCTTTCTCTTCTGTCAACGGTAGGAAAGCGTCTATTGATGTCAACTGTCAATCTCTGATAAGTAGGTAGTGATAATATCGTCTGAATATCTTGTACTAGGAATGCCTTTAATTGTCTATTCAATGTGTCTCTCACATTAAATGCTATTGATGGCTTTCTCACTTTATCAGACGGCTCCTTAAATGCTTCGTCCTTTGCATTTAAGTTTTCTTGTCAACTTTCCGAGAACTGGGACTTCTAAATGTAGCGTGTAGCTTACCACCTTCGAAGCTCAGTAGATATCTTAGCCGGTAGATATGTCTTGCTCGGTTGACAAGTAATGGTTGACATGCTTTGATCAGCTGATACTGCTAATCCAGTTGATATTTCTTGGTCAGTTGATGTATTGACGTCGGTAGATTACCTGTGTATACAAGTAAATGGCGGCCGTTCTAAAACAACGATTTATTATTTTGTTATCACCAAAAGTCAGGATTCAACACTTTTTTTTAAAAAAGATGACCTAACTTGCTTCCCAAACTGACAAGATGAACAAACTTTGTCTTTTGAAATATCGATTTTAGGCAGTCTTGCTACTAATTCAAGCTTTCTCAGACTGGTAATAGCCTTGAAATTAAGGTGATTCAATCTCTAGTGCCATAACCAGTTGCGCTTAGAATTGGAAGCTACGAGGCAAACTGGTTTGCTAGACCAACATACTTTATATGTATTTCCACACCTATTTCCTGTTAAGATAATATCACCAGAAATATCTTTAACTAGACATGAGTGTTTCTGGAATTCAACTATATGCTTATAATCATACAGTTGACTGATACTAATCAAATTATATTTCAAGTTCTCAACTAGTAAAAAATCCTTAATGATTATGTTACCGTGGATAATCTTACCCTTACCCACGGTCCTATCCTTTGAGTTATCACCAAAGGTGATTGTAGGTCCATTGCTTTTAACGAGTTCTGATAGCAGTTTAGCATTCCCAGTCATATGTCTTGAACACGCTGTCTAGATACCATGATACATCTATATTTTCTTCAACACTTGTCACCTGCAGTCACAGAGTTGAATAATTTTGGTACCCATATCTATTTGGGTCCACGAGAGATTAATCTTTTAGGAACCCAAATCTGGATTACTTTAACCAGTTTATTAGTTTTAGTGTTCCTATAGGTTTGTACTAAATTTTTTGCTCTATGTCGTGGAAAGTGATGTGCTTGTGATACAAAATGTTGTTTTTCCTTCCCAAATTACTAAGTTGTCGATATCGCTTTTGAATCGGACGTTGATTGTGATACTGATTTTGATTTCCTCTTATAGGATTTGGTTGATTCGTATTAGTCCGATCAGGAATTTTAACAGTTTCAACCTTAACTTCCTCAGGAGTGAAACCAATACCAAATCTATTCCTGTTCATTTGCTCAATTTACTTCCAACTTTTCAGGACGGGTTTATCACTGATTTATCCATGTTCATTTCTCATTCATGCTCGTACTAAGTGTATAAATTTCCCTTTGCACATATTCAATTTGGGTAGACTACTGTATTCACCAATGTTCTCAGTTTTATTAACTCCTAGACCACTTTTGTCATTCATGGGTTTTTGTAAACCTTGCATCTCTGTCAGAATTCTTGAGGATCTATTCCATGAACTTACCAAATCATTTAATCTTTGATTTTTCATTGTAAGATTCATGAAGTCAATCTTAAGTTGCTCATTATCAGTCTCGAGCTTAGCAATATCTGTTTCAAGACTGACTTTCTCAACTGACTGTTCCCAGTTGGGTTCAGTTGAGGTGTCTTGAAGATCCCATTGCTTTGCTTTGACTTCATCAAATGCTATGGATAGTTTGTGATACTCATTCGCCATTTCATTAAGTGCTGTGATGAGATCTTCTCTAGTAAATTTATCGGAGCTAAAGTCGAATACCTATTCACTCGTAGATGTCTGTTCATGATCGTTGGTCATTAAGCATGTTACTTCTTCTTCATCATCACTGGAGCTAGAAGAGTAGTCTGATTCATCTGATTCACTGTTAGTTTCTTCCCATTTGGCTTTACTCTCCTCGGCAACAAGTGCTTCATGCTTCTTTTTAGATGTGTGTTTGGCATCTCTTGAACTCTTCTTCCTTTCAAACTTCTTCTTTCCTTTTTCTGTTGATCTTTTCTCATCTTTCTTTGGTTTAGGACAATCTGCTATGAAGTGTCCTATCTCGCCACAGTTGAAGCAGGCTCTAAATTCTTCATTTGAATCTTTCTTTTGAAAGTTTCTTCTGTAGGATCCTTCTTGATTTCTTCTTATGAACTTTCCACACTTTTTTTACAAATATTGACATAACATCACTACTCAGCTGTTCAGCGGTTCTTTCTGTTTGTGCTGGTGATTATATTTTGACTGCTGCTAGAGCTTTAGTCAGTTGAGAGGTAGACTGGTCCTCTTCTTGAGTTTTCAACTCAAACTCATAAGCCTTTAGGTCAGCGAATAGATCATGAAGTTCTAGTTTATTCAGGTCCTTTGATTCCCTCATTGCCATTGTTTTTACATCCCATTCTTTGGGAAGACCACGAATAACTTTCAGGATAATTTTTTGATTGGGATATGTCTTTCCCAGAGCATTGAGTTCAATCACAATGCTACTGACTTGTTCATCAAACTCTGTCATGGATTCTCTTGGCTTCATTTCGATATTGTCAAATTTTTGAGTAGCCACCGATAATTTGTTTTCTTTTGCCTGTTCATTCCCTTCACAAAGGTGAATCAATTTATCCCAAATTTCTTTTTCAGTTTTACACATTTTGATCTTTTTGAAAGTATTTTTGTCAAGAGTCTTGTACAAAATGTTTTTAGCAACATTATCAAGATTTGCTTTCTTTTTATCTTCGGCAGTCCATTCCACCCTTGGTTTCTCGATGTATTGTGGTCCACCACTTGAGATAGCTATAGCAGTGCTTACTTTGGTGATGGCAGAGGTCCATCAGTGATGACAAACCACATGTCATCATCTAGAGCTGATACGTGTGCTTGCATACGTATCTTCCAGTCATCAAAGGCCTCTTTAGAGAACATAGGAATTTTGCTGAATGAAGACATCTTGATATAGTGTTCAGAGGCAAGATAATAACCCTCTCTGATACCACTTGTCAGGATCAGTTTAGAGTGTAGAGGGGGGTGAATACACTTAAAAATTATTCGAATGAGCTGAAAGAGAATTCAATCAGTTTGGTGATTGAATTCTAAATTTATCTTGGTGTCTGATGCAAATTGACAAACAATATGTGTGCGGAAATATATCAAAAGGCTGATTCTAAACACTTTATGAAAATGTGTATGCACAGTCGATAGAATGTATGTAAACTGATGAAAGACACAGAGAGATGATTATGGATGTTCGGAGATTTCAATTACTCCTACGTCACCCCTTCTTCCTCCTCGGAAGGATATCACTAGAAGACTTTGAATTTTACAAGCAATTTGCAAAACCCCGATCCTATTTAGGACTTATCCACTGCCTAAACAAGAACTCCTAGTTACTAATCAGTTTCAGTCCTAGACTGATAAAATATAGATGTTTACAACTCGTTTTTAACTTAGCACAAAGATGATCCTTTAATGATCAGAATAATAGTTTAGGTGTTTGTGCTTTGAGTTCCTTAAGCAATTTTCTTCTTCAGACTTGAAAGCTCAGATTTTCTCATAAGCAAACGTTTTTGGCAAAAGTTGTCCTTCGATAGATTAAGTGTGACGTCCCGTATTTTAAAACATTTAATAAAATATTTGAGGAAAAAGAGTGAAGAAATTTTT
The DNA here is from genome assembly GCF_033568475.1 of Henckelia pumila. NCBI lineage: Eukaryota > Viridiplantae > Streptophyta > Magnoliopsida > Lamiales > Gesneriaceae > Henckelia > Henckelia pumila. Next base: position 145,674,700 of record NC_133120.1, read on the forward strand.
CAAAACTTTTTAAACTATGCTGGGAGTGCATCGCCCTAGTAAATCAACAAATTAATTATATGAAACACGGATGCAACCCTACATTTAAGTCTATCTAAGATACGACACGTCAAAACCTGCTACTAACATTTAAAGAGGATAGGGGAAAGTGAGTTCAATTAATTAACTATGTATATAAAATACATTTGAAAGATAAAACATTTGAGATCCTCAAAACTCATCTTTAAAAGACTGACAATGAAAATAATTAAACCATTATATTTAAACATCGTACATAAAATATTGTAACAACATAACAAAAATAAACATAGATAAATATTTCCTCTTTAAATACATCAGAGCTTTTGAACTATTGTGTCATGAAATGTCTTCGCCTCTTGAACTCTTCAGTTGTGCTACCAAAACTTTTTAAATCAAAACTGCTAAGATCAGCACCATTCAAGTATAGTGAGTCTAAAAGACTCAGCAAGATTAAAATATGCATATCTATATCATTATTGCTTCAAAATACTTTAAACTTAAAATAGCTTGAACATACATAACATGATTGAACTTTGAAGAACTTTAACGTCAAGGAACTTTAAACTTAAAATCTTGAACATGAACTTCAAAACTCTTAAAAGATGCAAGGAACTTAATCATGTACATCAACTTACTTAACTTTAAATCTTGAAAGTACACTTCATGCATTTTCTCAAAACTTTACCATTTCATTCTTAAATAAACATTTGCACTTAACATCTCATGAAAATCATGCAACTTGGACAAACATTAAACCATGAACATAACATAAAACGTATCATTTTGGGGTGATGAATTATGTGAAATTGTGGCAACCGTCATAATGGGCACATTCATCTTTTCTTGTTGATCAACAAGCATATGGCACTAAGCCTCATAACATTCATTCTTTGGAAAGGCCCTCTCCGGAGCTCATCTCGGAGCACCAGTCCTGTGTACTTATCTGTCTCATGAGCCATGTTTGGAAAGGCCCTCTCCGGAGCCCAAACCGGAGCACCAATCCCGTGTTTGCCACCACAAAGACACATAAGACATCAAAAGTGTTTTCATACATTAACATGTCATTAATTTTTCATATCATATCGTTATCATCTCATCATAACATTCCATCTTTGCATGACTTGTATGCCATAAAACAGTCATCATGACATCATGATTCCTTTCATAAAATTTTATGTCGTGATCTTAAAAACTTACTCGATAACTTCATGCATATCATGGATGATTAAAAATCATACTTTCATATTAAACATAGCTTTCATGAATAAACATAGACATGTACATGCATCACATAGCGTAATCGGTCCACGTAAGTCGTTCTTTTTGTTCTTGAGTTAAAACTTAAAACTTTTTGCATAAAAACTCTTAAATATATTTTAGAAGCCTTAAAAGATCATAACCATGAATTTAGGACCATAAAATAACATATAAAAATCATGAATTTCGAAGGTTAGGCGCGGCCGCTCCACTTCTTCGGCGCGGGCGTGGATGCCCTGCGCAGATGGGTCTTATTTCTCGCTCTCAAAATCTATTTTACTATCGGGATTTGGAAGAGTGGTACACATTAAAGTTGTAGCTCTAGATCTTGGATTTCTAATGCCGAAAACCTCACCTTAATTGGAATTTTTGGTAAAACGTTATGCTCATTCTCCCGAGATGTGTCAATGCCAAAAATTCAAACCACTCGACACACTTCGGGGCAATTTTGGCCAATCTTTTAAAATGATTTTGACAAAACTCAAAACACAAAAGTTGTAGATAAATAAGCTAGCTTTCCAATAAAATTGGCCTCATATCATTTGAATCAGTACACTAATTTTGATCTTCAAAATTGTAATGAATGTTGCTGATTCGGGACAATCCAGCACATGCAACATTTCAAAGCTTTAACTCAAACTAACTCAATACTTCAAAATATGATATTTTATATTACTCTAAACATATCTTAGAACCTCATGAACTCATCAAAACTTTAAAATAAACATGGGTTAACTAACTTCAAACACTAAGATTTTAAATGATTTTGCTTCAGAACCTTTAAACCGTAACTACCATCAAAATTGCTCAACTTCTTCAAAATATCAAAAATTCATTTTCTTTCAATTAAACATTAATTTCTCACCTTTAAAACTTCCAATAGCATCATAATATTCAAAAGATTCATTATTTTCTACACATCTATCAAAAACTTGTCAAGAACGACCACGCTTCACAATTTCGACAATTCATAACTTGACAGTCGTAATTTCATGCTTCTTCAAAATCATAAACCATTAAAAAATGCACATCAACATACATTTTCATATTAAAATAAATATAATCTTGAATGGGTTTCAAAATCTTAAAATACTTGTTGAAAAACTTGCCTTAACCGAAGATGGAGTTGATCCGGAGTCTTGGCAACGAGTTAACCTTAGCACAACCGGAATTAGGAATCTTGGACTTACCTCGGATGAAAGAATAGATGAACAAAATGAAGAATCGAAGGAGTGGAAAGGAAGGGGAAAAGTGACGTGCAAGGAGGAATGAAGCAATGAGGGAGAGGAGACAACACATTAAAGGAGTGGGGAATTGAAATTAAAGATGGGGTAGAGGAGTAGATAAGTGTGAAAGAGGGGAGTTAATACAACGCGTGTGTTGACTACATAAAACGTAGTTTGTCGAGCACATCCCAACTCAGACTAATAAAATTTTCTTCTCCCGATGAATAAAATAAAATGATACCAATATTATACTCAAAATACTCGTAGAATTATTTTCTAACACTTCGTGAGTAGGTTAGCCTCGTCCCATGAGTCCAAAATCAAACTCGACCTGAAACCATCAACTCAATCAAAATCGTTAAAATAATATAGACACAATTCATGAAATCATATACATAATAATAATTTAAAACAATTTAAGAATATAAAATCATTTAATCAATATTACTCTTTTAAATCATAAATAGTAAAATGAAATAACTTAAAAATAATTTAACACAACAAATGAAATCATTTAATTAAGAATAAGTATTAAATCTTGATTAAATAAAATAAAATAACTTAAAACTCATTTAAAATTCTTTTAATAAATCATGAATAGATTTATGAATTTTCTGGATATTACATTAAGTCTCTTATTTATAGTCTTCGGGTGCTAATGGTAATAATTTCAAAAAGAATCTTTGAAGGAATTTGAAATATACTCGTTGCTTTTGTCACTTTCATGAACAAATTCTGAAGCCGACATTCTCTTGGATCACGACACTACTTCTGCAGAATGTGTCAGAGTACGGAAAACCTTATCCAATCAAATCGCGCTGGTAGATTGATAATTGCGATGGTAGACTGATGATCATGATGGTAGACTGATGCTTTCAGAAGATCAGTTTATCAATTTAGTTTAGTATCTTCAGTTTGGTTGAACTGAGAAGAATCAGTTGTGCTACTCAAGAAAACGTGCTTTTTCAGCTTAGCGCTTTTCTGAATAAAATCGCTCTTTTCTTTGAATATTACGTTGAGTGATTTTCTCATAAGATCACACTTTTCCTTTTTGAAGTAGTTTCAGTTTAGCTCACTTCAGTGTATCTCATATCAGTTTTGTCCCAACAGTTTAGCACGTTACCTATAAACACCAAAACTTAATTCTCAACAAAGTCCCTATGTGAGTTTATCCTAATAAGCTCCATTCTTACTTATGAACTCTTTGATGATAAGAACGTTAGAACTCAAGTTTGATGGTATCCAACCATGTTAAACGTCTAGCAGCATATCTTACATGACTCCCTAGGTATCAAATGATAGTTCCTGCAAGAACCATTCGATCTTCAACTCATATATCCCGGTAAATTCAACAATCATTGATATATCGAGAATTGTCATAGAATCGATAACTATGTGTAATGTCGTAGTTGTATCGATGATATAATTAAAGAAACTGATTTATTAATTACCACCTTCACTTTGATAAGAGATTTTTATACTAAAAATACATGAGATCACATAGGATATCTGTAGTAGCCCGGCTTCATTTTACAAGATTAATTTGGTTAAAAATTTTGAGAATTAATAAAACATGACTAAGGGATTTTAATTATATTAAACGGACCAAGAAATCGGATCCAAAATATCCAAAATGGTTAAGGAATACATTTTGGGTCAGGGTAGTTCGGAAGGTCCGAACTACATAACCTTGAGGGTTCGGAGGTTCTGAAGAGATCGAAACAAGCGAAGTGGTTCAAAAACTACGGGACGATCGGAACGTCCAAAGAGAGATCAAAGCATCCAATCGTGGTGTCTTGTAACGTGGCATCGATGTTAAAACACCTAGCTGCATGCAGGTGATCGGAGCTTCCGAAGTGTAGATTGGAGCTTCCGATCTTGCCCATTCCAAACGTGGCATGCATGCAGAGATTGGAGTTTCCGATCAAGAGTTCGGAGCTTCCGATCTCTGCTAATAAATAGGGGGTCCGAAGCTCACATTTGAATTGTCAATTCACAAGTTCTTCTCTCGTCTCTTATACCTTTTTAGGAGTTTTTAACCATATAAACGTGGTCCGAGCCTTGGCGATGCATCTCCGAGGTCATAGAGGAGTGGTGCCCAAGTACTGGGACAATCGACATCAGCGGGCTGATGATGGACAGAGGTATTCCTGAGATCTTATAAATAGTTTGGGAGTATTTAATAGCTTAGCTAAGTATTTTAGAGCATTATGAGTAATGCATGGTTATCATGATTTGTAGTGATGGACTGTAGATGCATGGACATCTAGGATTGTTATTAAGGTACGTAAGTACTGACTGAGATAGTCAGTGGGTTTGCATGCTTATGTGTTGCATATAATCTGACATGATGCATATTGCTGCTTTGAAAAATTATGCTGCATATGCATATCATATTGAGCATGTATCTCCCTCTAGATAAGCTAGAGTTGTTGGGAGCTCAGCCCTTGTTAGGACGTTTGACACTAAGAGTCATAGGGATCGACGGGTCGAGCGGACTCTAGTGATCTAAGTGACATTTTGATCCATGTCCAGTACGAGTGAGTGGATGTACAAAGTGGTTTTACTCCCCGATGGTAATGCTCATAGCCTAGGCGCCAGTCTGAGGAGATTCTGATTTGTTTACCCAGATATGGATACTCATTCATTACATTGCATGCATCATATTTTTATTTTTACCCGTACTAGCGTACTGAGCTTTAGCGCTCACGTCCAGTTATTTTCTGTTTTGTCTGAACACCCATTCAATGGGGAAGTTGCAAGGAATTCTCCCAGGAACTTGGAATATTTGTTGATCAAGGTATGACAACAGGATTAGCTGTTATGATGTATTTTTATTTTATTTAAGATTTATTTGATCGGGTTGTATATTTTGGGTTTATTTCAACTAGATGTATTCTGCCGGTCTAGTATACTGATTTAATTTTCGCATTGCACTTTGATTATGTTTAAATTGCATGCTTTAGTTTTCTGATTAGTAGGTGTCACAGTGCGGGTTACTACATTTATAGTATCAAAGCATGTAATAGGATTTTTTGGGACATATTATTGACATTTGAGTTATCCTTGTAGATTACGAATTGGATTCGATGATGATACCAGTGACATGAATTGAAATAACAAGAAACTTAGGATTTTCCAAGATCGTCATCACCAAGATTTGCATCAGAGACTTGACTTATGTGGATCCCAACAAGATTGAGCTGGAAAGGAAAATCCAGTTCTGAAATCCAGGTACTTCTCGGGATTGGTTAAGTGCATGGGACACTATGGTCCATCCAGCTTTAACCAAGGAAGATAACCCTGAAGATTCTTCACTAGTAGTTGGAGAGATTATCATGAGAATCTTGTCTCATCTAAAAGATAAGGAACCAACCAATTGGAAGGATCCGGTAGATTAGCAAGATCTTTTAGATCTTGTGAGGAAGAGGGTCCAACAATAGTCTATAGAGATTTTTGACTGAAGACGGACGGAAACCTCACGTTCAAGATCAGAAAACAGAATGAAAGATTTCCGCACTCACTATTGTAAATTTTGGATCAAGATTTGATGTAAAAGTATTTGGCTGTCCTGTTTTGTTATTTTAGTACTGTAATAAGTTGTACTGATTCTGGTTTTGGGGTTAAAATGGATTCAGAGTTGGAATTATTTTAATTGATTCCAGTGTGTGGTTAATTGGTATTCAACTACAGGTTACTTTCGGTATAATCTGATTAGAGTTTTACATGTTTCCGATTGATTAGTTTTGGGTGTTACCTTAGATGGTGCCAATAAATTATTGACTTTAAGGTTTGTACCAAGGATGACATGTTTCATCAGGAGTATGATTCATACCAGTTTGTATGATTTGATCTAGGTAGTCATCCTAAACCAGTTAATTCAGTTTAGACCTTGATAAGTTGTTTCCAAGTGATGATGGGTTTCATCGGATCTTAATGATGAATTAAACCAAGTATTGTGGACTGTGAGAACTATTAACTAGACGAAAAGAAAGCGCGACCCTTTACCAGAATTATTCTGGAAACCTTTCGTGTTTCAGGAGGAGGATGTGTTTGGCGGAGGCTACCTTATTTTAGTGGTACTGCAACAGTCACAGAGGTGTTTTGGCAGTTGAATTCATTTGTAAGGAATAAGAATTATTTTTTCTGACTTCGTCAGAGATACAGTTTGAGATTTTCTGCTTTCAGAAAAGTATGGGAATTGATATTCCTCGATGAGTGATCGTTCTGAACAGATAAGCTATTCATTTTTCATGTAACTAAATGGATAAATTTAATATGTAGACAGATTAATACCAGTAATCATTTTGATCATCGTCTGACTTCATCAGAGATATGAAAATGAGGTATTCTTGTGATAAATTATCCAAGGTAGTGAATGATTCTTTGATTGAAATTAGTCTAGGGCTCAATATACGAATTAATGTTCATTTCTAATCAAACAGGAACAGTTGTGTTAATAGAATCCAGACCGGTACAGAATCGGTGCCAGTGATTACTATCGGTTATTGTCTGACTATGTTAGAGATAGGTGAAATGAACTTAGTAATGGGAGTTTGTTTATCAGCAGTGTAAGTTATAAGTGATTGGGAACTGATTAGTGATTGTCTTCTACCTAAGGAGAATAGTTGAGATTCAACTATTGTTGACATGACAATGTTAACCCTAGTTTGTTATAGTCTGGCAATTGTCAGTAATAAGATGAACGGATCAGTATGTTCTGAGATTTTGAGGTCAAACAATTTGGTTTTAAATAGCCATGAATGTGACTCAGTCGGAATATGTTTCTAAGAAAATCTGTTGCAAGACGCAAATAGTGGAAACCAGTATCGGGAAAGGTATGCATTTTCTTATCAAAAAAGGTGACTCGATTTTATACCTATCTTGGTACCAGAAGTTGTCAACCCAGTAATTTGAGACTAGACTAGGTAATTGATATGAGCTATCATAGAATGTTAGTTTCGAGGAATGGTATATAGAGCATGGTACTCAGGAATCTCTGCATTCTTTTTGATATTATCATCGACAAGTTTTGATCTAGCAGGATAGCATCAAGTGATTAGTCATGAGAAAATGACAGTAGCTGAGACCTATAGTTTTCGGGTCTGGCGGGATTATTGTCACCGATTTTCCCGAGGTGTCTTTTGGATGCGCTAGATCATTGTTGTGACTGGATAAATAGAGTCGATTTGAGTAGGGTTATAAGACTTTGAAATTATCGAGTGACTCAGTTTGTGCTTCTCAGGACCAGTTAGTTAGAATTTGATGAAAGTTTATTTCTGTCAGTGAGATGATAATCAACATCATTTGATTGGTATTTTGGTAATGTTATCTCAAGCTATACGCTGGGAGACAAATGTAGTTATTCAATCTAGATTATTAGTACTAGGAGTGGTATTAATCAACTTGAGTGTTTAGCAGGTTGGAAATTGGTCCCCAAGTATAACCCTGAGTATTTTTGGAGGACAAGTATTGTGTACAATGACGTTGTTACAGTATGGAAGATTGGCAGAGATTTAGCCATTTTTTAATTAGTGGTATCCTTTTGGGTATAAAGACTTAGCCTTTGAAGATAAGAGAAATTTTAATCTTATGGTATTGGTTGATTTGACTTATGGCATGTCTTTATAATATTTGTAGACAATGTCAATTGTGGATTGTCATTGGGGGTACAGAGATCAGTGACGTATTAGATCAATGATACAATGGATTTGTATCGAGTCTATATACTGGATGTAGTCAGTTGTTGGAAGAACTAAGCTTTGCTCGAGGATATTCGTGCAAACCTGTGGTAATTCCCTAGTGTGAGGGAATAATTAGTTACTAGTTTAAAGAAATACACGTATCCTCTTAAGATGTTGCTAAGGGACAATGTCTAGCCATAGTTGGCAAGAATAGATGTGATTGCACATTGTTAATTGTTAATGTATGTATTAGATATCAGAGGAATCTCAAGATAACAAGATGACAGCTATTGTGACAAACAACAGTGATTTTAAATCTGTTAATATTTCAGGAAACTACTTGGTGTGTTGTATCAAGTACTAAGAGATGATTACGGTCTTGATTATCTGTTAGTTACTGGAGTAATTAAACTTTTATTTGAATTCAGTCAAATGAATAGAAGATTGGATGATTTAATTTTTGGCTCGGTCAACAGTGTTTTTAACACTTATCATGGAAGGTGATAATCTTGTACCAGCATTGGAATACAATAGGGTAATACCAGATATACTGTATTCAGTTTCGGTAACAGAGTAAGGTGGATTATATTATTATAGAAGAGATCATTCTTCTCGATCTAGTTTGGTGGTAACACCAAGACAATAAGGAAATTATTTGGAAGTCGAAGAGCTGTCAGAAGCAAAGCATCCGGAATTGTATCTTGTAAAATGTCAGATTGGATAAAAATATGTTTTATTTTGAGTTTTCATACTTAAGACCTGATTTTGAGGACGAAATATCTTAAGTGGGGGGAGAATGTAGTAGCTCGGTTCCATTTTATAAGATTAATTTGGTTAAACATGTTGAGAATTATTAAAACATGATCAAGAGATTTTAATTATATTAAACAGACCAATAAATCTGATCCAGAATGTCCAAAAATGGTTAAGGAGTACATTTTGGGTCAGGGTAGTTCGGAAGATCCGAACTACATAGCCTTGAGGGTTCGGAGGTTCCGAAGAGATTGGAACAAGCGAAGTGGTTCAGAAACTACGGGACGATCGGAACGTTCGAAGAGAGATCGAAGCTTTCGATCGTGGTGTCTTGTAACGTGGCATCGATGTTAAGACACGTAGCTTCATGCAGGTGATCGGAGCTTCCGAAGTGTAGATTGGAGCTTCCGATCTTGGCCGTTCCGGACGTGGCATACATGCAAAGATCGGAGCTTACGATCAGGAGTTCGGAGCTTCCGATGTCTACCTATAAATAGGGGTCCGAGGCTCACATTTGAATTGCCAATTCACAAGTTCTTCTCTCGTATCTTAGACATTTTTAAGAGTTTCTAACCATATAGGCGTGGTTCGGGCCTTGGCGAGGCTTCTCCGGGGTCGTAGCAGAGTGGTGCCCAAGTTCTAGGACAATCGTGATTTATAGTGATGGACTGTAGATGCATGGACATCTAGGATTAATATTAAGGTACGTAAGTATTGACTGAGATAGCCAGTGGGTTTGCATGCTTATGTGTTGCATATTATCTGACATGATGCATGTTACTGTTTTGAAAAAATATGCAGCATGTGCATATCATATTGAGCCTGTATCTCCTTCGATATAAGCTAGAGTTGTTGGGAGCTCAGCCCTTGTTAGGATGTTTTACACTGAGAGTCACAGTGATCGATGGGTCGAGCGGACTCTAGTGATCTAAGTGACATTTTGATCCACGTCCAGTAGGAGTGAGTGGATGTACCCAGTGGTTTGACTCCCCGATTGTATTGCTCATATCCTAGGCACCAGTATGAGAAGATTTTGATTTGTTTACCTAGATATGGATACCCATTCATTACATTGCATGCATCATATTTTTATTTTTACTCGTACTAGCGTACTGAGGTTTAGCGCTCATGTCCAGTTGTTTTTTGTTTTGTCTGGACACCCCATTTGATGGGGCAATTGCAGGGAATTTGCCCAGGGACTTGGAATATTCATTGATCAAGGTGTGACAGCAGGATTAACTGTTATGATGTATTTTTATTTTATTTAAGATTTATTCGATCGAATTGTATATTTTGGGTTTATTTCAACCGGTTGTATTCGGTCGGTCTAGTATTCTTATTTAATTTTCGCAGTGCACTTTGATTATGTTTAAATTGCATGCTTACGTTTTTTTATTAGTAGGTGATCATGGTGCGGGTCACTACAATATCCATACCTGAAGGTAAGCAGTGAATCTCGACTACAATGCATCGACTCCGTAAACAACACATAGTCTCAATGTTGTCCCGGATCATAGGACTAATGGTGTATAGCCACAAACTAGGATCTTTCCCTTCGATAAGTGAGAATCACTTAGAAATTCCTTTAGGGAGGATTTTTTAGTGAACATTACAAGGAGCATCCATACCAATGAAACTTGGCACTCACATCGCAAATACTAGTTTGAAGCTCAAGCGGCCTTTATCCTTCTTTGTGCTGGCTGAATCAACTAGGAACTGTTTAGAATATATAATATTCCAAATATGAGTTTCATGATAGTCATCACATGACCATCTTATTGTAGTGACCCGCACCGTAATCACTTACTAATCAAGATCTTAAGCATTCATTTAACTTACTTAATTCATAATCAGAGTAAAATAGCGGAAAATTAAAATATAAGAACTCAAGATAACTAACTCTATGACCTTCCGAACTACATAAGCTTGAGGGATCGGATGGTCCGAACACTTCTAAAGGGACGAAGTAGTTCGGAAGCTCTGTGGAGTTCGGAACATCAAAACCAGAGATCAGAGCGTCCGAACTCAGTTAGGCCATGCAACTGGTGAAGTGTTAACACTGTTGAGGCACGTAGGAGTTCGGAACGTCCGAAGGTGAGTTCGGAGCATCCGAACTGCGCATGCAGGCGACGTGGCTCTCATGCAGGATCGGAACGTCCGAAATCGAGATCGAACGGTCCCATCTCCGCCTATAAATAGGGAATGTGAGAGTACATTCTCACTTGCAAATTCAAATCTCCTCTCTAGACCTCTTACTGGGTTTAGGGATTTTTAGCCATATAGGCATTTTTCGAGCCTTGGCAAGGCGTCTCTAGGATCGTAGGGGAGTGGTTCTCAAGCTCTGGGACTATCAATATCAGCGGGCTGACGACGGACAAAGGTATAACTCTAGCTTCTAATTAAGAATAGGGAGTATACAATAGCTTAGTTAAGACTTTTAGAGCAAGAATATAATGCATGATTATTATGAATTGTAGTGATGCATGGTAGGCTTGGAATCTAGATTGGTGCTTCTAGGAACTGCCTTAGAAAGATACGTAAGTACTGACGAAGATAGCCAGCGGGTTGCATGCTTATGTGTTGCATATTATCTAACATGATGCATGTTATTGCTTTGAAATATTATGCTGCATGTTCATTTCATATTGAGCATGTATCTCCTTCGAGATAAACTATTGTTATAGGGTGCTCAGCCCTTGTTAGGACTTTTTGACACTGAGAGTCATTATGACCGACGGGTCTGTCGGACTCTAGTGATCTGGGGATATTTTGTTCACGTCCGTTTAGGAGTGAGTGTTCATCCAGTGGTTTGATTTCCTGAGATTATAGCTCACATCCTAGGCGCCAATCTAAGTGATCCATGTGAGCCACGTCATGGATCAATAGTCTGTCTAAGGTAATGTAGGTATGCAATGCAATCTTATTACATTTAAGCTTCCATCATAAAATTCTTGATTTTTGGTGCTCCATCTTCAAACTTTGTCTCCCACTAAATCTAATGATTTACATTTAAATAATGCAAACAATATAATAGGGATACAATGTTGGGAAAGGGATACAAACAGAAAGTAGAGGGAGTAGGCTCGCAGGCCCATTAACCAAAAATGGCAATATAGATAAAATATTAAAAGCTAAGCATTCACCTAAACACATTGGTCAAGGCCCGTAATCATCCACCATGCAATCATATCACATATAATTATAACAAATTCAATTAACATAATTACATCACATGTAATTAAATAATAATAATAATTAATTTATTATGTCGTTTCCACTAATCATATTATTTATTGAAAAATATATTAACAAATTAAATGAAAAAATTTCAATTAATTTATAATTAATATATTAATAAATAATATAGTAAAATCGTCATTTTACTTTTAATCATTTAATTAATCAAAAATAAAATTAATAAATTAAATAAAACAATTTCATTTAATTTCTAATTAATTTTCGATTATTTTGTAAAATCACTATTTTACAAGGAGAGTTTGAAAAATGACCTTGGTCAACCAAATTTTTTGATTTATGACCTTCTTTCAAAAAAACTTTGCAAAATAACCTTCAAATATAAAGGAAATGCAAAAACCAAAACAAAGGAAAAAATTGAAGAGGTTATATTTCCAAATCATGGTCAAACGAAGGTTATTTAGTTAAATAAATCCCTATTTTACACTTAATTAAATTAAAAATAATATTTTTAATAAATTAAGATTTTATGATTTTTAAAAATACTATCCGGATTTTCAAAATATCAAAAAATACCCAAATTTTTAAATAATTGGACCAAATCAAAATTTGGCCCATAAAATAAAATTTTGTAAAGAAATGGCTAGCCCAATTCGAAACTAGGTCAGCCCATCAAATTTTGTTTATTAAATGTTATTTGCTGGCCTAGTTCGTAACTGGGCCAGCCCATTTAAAAAATAGGGCTGCACGGGTTCGGTTCCCGTTGATATCCCAAACTGCCCGCAGCGACTTCAGGCAGTAGTGGAGATGGCCGATGCTCGGCTCCCTTCTCTCTTTCCCCTTTTTAATTAAATTTTCTATATTTTCCGTATCTAAAATTTTATACACGATTAGTTTAAATTGGAAACGATCTAATAAATTAATTATTAACAAATAAAATGGGTCACATTTATGAATCAAAGCACAACCTGGCTCTGATGCCACTGTTGGGTTTCTCTGAAACCCGCATCGAATGTTCAGGTGTATGCTAGTCATGAGATCACAACTCTTTGTGATTTTAGATTAAACATATTTAATATTTTGTGGACATACCCTAATTTTCCTCATCGATTAATTAAACTCCTTTAATTAACGATTTCCGAACTCGTTTCGGCTTAACCCACTGAATCGTGATTAGCGCTGTAACACCCGGTATTTTTAATTACATAAATCCGCCTGCATAATTAGGATATTTAATTATTTAAATTTATGATTTATGGGTTAAATAATTATGTGAATTATTTATGCATGATTTAATTTATTTCTAAGCATTTAACCCATAATTAGTGATTTTTATAATTTTTAGTATTTTTATTATTTGATCGCGTAGACGGGACCGTGGACGGACGAGATGACGACTTTTCACCCAAATTATTTTATGAGCCTTTTTTTAGAGCCTTAAAATATTATTTTGAGTTTTATTATCTCAAAATTTTAAGTATTTAATTTTATTTAATTTTAGGGGTCATTTTTATCAAAAATTAGTCAAAATATTGACTTTTTAGTATTTTTAAAATTCCCCTAAATTAATATTTCGAGATTTATTTTATGTTATCAGATTTCTAAAGTTTAATTAAGAATTTAAGTTGTGTATTTAATATTTAAAACCTTTTATAGTTAATTATTTAACCTATATCTTAATTAATACAAAATAAAACCTAATCTACCCAAACCCTACTAGCCGATCCTCTTCTTCCCCCATCAGCCGTCACCCTCACCTCTCAGCTCTTCATCATCGGCCATCACCATCCAAGAAGCTTTAGCCGTGAGTTTCTAGCTCGTAGTCATCCCGTCGTCGCCCCGTCGTCCCGAAGCCCGTCGTACACGCTTTTAGCTCTACAAATCAATATTAAGGCATGTTTCTTTCCACTTTTCAAACCTATATCAGCGTATGTATGCGTGTGGGTGTGTAACATCAGAATTTTTATCATTTGACAGCAACTTTTCGAATTTTCTTCACTATTTTCTCTCGGTTTTTGTCATGTATGGTTCATGCTCACGTTTTTGTTCCCCATGGCTTGAAGGGGGCTGCTGTCTAGGTCCTAAGGGGTCCCTAGGATGTCTAGATGAGTCGGCCATGGTTGGGTTGGGGCTAGGAAGCAGGGCCGAACAGGTTTTCAGAAGAGGAGCTAGGAGGCGCGCAGACTAGGGTTACGGGAGAAGTGGTTCGGCTTGGGCTATTCAGGGTGCATGGGGTCGGGGGCTGGTTATGGTTCGAACCGGCAGGACCCTGGGGAGGTCCTGCCGGCGGGGCTCCGGCCACGGCGGCCGGAGCTGGGCTGCAGCAGGCCGGGAAGGCCTGCTGCACAAGCATCGGCGGCCGAGAGGAGTAGGATGACTAGGGTTTCGGGTCTAGGGTTTATGGTGGGTCCGGGTCGGGTCAAGTGGTTCGGGTCGGGTCTAAAAAATATGGGTTAAGTTAAGTGGGTCCGGGTCCGGGTTATTTTATTTGGGCTCGGGTATTTTTATTTTTAAGTCTTTAAGTTAATTAGGAATTAAATGGGCTAATTAAATTCCCAAAAAAATTTAATTAGTACCATTTAATTTATTTTGGGCTCCATTAAATTATTTTGGGTTATTTTATTTATTTTTGGGTTTTTAATAATTTTTAATTAAGTTTTTAAGTTGGCCAGCAGCTGTATCAATCCATGAGAAAATTGCATGTGTCCTGATTATATATTTAATTATTTTTATGCATTTAAGTTATGTTAATATTTATATGTTAGTAAGAAAATTAAATTAAATATATATGAAGGACACACAATTTATTTAAGTACATGCATTCATGAAATCAATTTTTATGCTATGATTGAAATTCTATGGTTGAGCAAATAAAATATTTTAGGTGGAAATTGAAGTAGTGTGGCCATTTATGGGCAGTTTTCTGCCATTTATGTATGGGCAGTTTCTGCCATTTATGTATGGGTGGTTCGCCACCAGCCTCGTACGATGGTTTCTTAGACTGATCAGTCGCACGATAAGTATGGGTCACACTTACGGATAGGACCATTCGATGTTAAGAAAATAAATGCTCAACAACTCAAGTATGTATGTTATGTATTATGTATTTATGTTTATTTAAGTAAGTTATGTTATGAAATTTTTAAGCATGCTCATTCATGTATATGTATGTATTAGTATTAAATTGTTTTAAATTATTTTGAACCCTTGTTAGTATGCATGTTGGGCCTCTAGGCTCACTACACTGATATGGTGCAGGTGAGTACGTAGAGGAGCAGGTTACTCCTACCGGTGGTGAGGATGTATGAGCAGCGCTGCAGTAGCCCCGTGACCGTGACAGCTTCTGAGTCACCGTGCTTGAGTCTTATGATACATTTTATTATTTTTAAGGGTTGAGGGGTTTGGAAGATTTTATTAAATATTTTAGTGCATGCACACTTTTTATTTATTTTAATTATGCAGTATATTTTTAAATTATAGGGTTGACTCAGATATTTATTTAATTCATAGAATGCATTTTATTTAAGTATTTAAATTGTTTATTTATTTAGTCATGAAATTATTTTAAGATTTTATTCTGTGCATATATGTATGGGCATATATGTACATATTTTATTTAGTAGTATAAAAAAAAAAAAAATTTCCGCATATTTATTTATTATAGAGTTAGGGTTGTTTCAGTTGGTATCAGAGCACGGTCCTTGGAGGGGTCACTACTGCTATGCTAGCTCAGAAATCCACGCTACCGGTCTGTAAGTTTTAAATGTTATAGTATGATTTAATTTCTATAATTTAAGTTAGCCTTAAATTTTAAACACTTAGTTATGCAAGGCGATTTACGTAAATAAATATGTGGTGGTGCAGAATGCCTCCCAGACCAGTGAACCGACGTGGGGGACCTCCACCTCCGCCTCCACCGCCACCTCCGCAGCACCCCATGACAGCACTGGAGCAGGCCAGTGCCACGATGATGGCGGGTATTACTGCTCTGTTGGAGCAGCAGGCTGCCCGTCCCAGACTGTCCCACGAGGAGGACGTTGCAGAGAGGTTCCAGAAGAAGGGGCCTAAGGAGTTTGTGGGGACCACCGATCCGTTGGTGGCTGAGGGATGGATTCGCTCTCTTGAGTCCATCTTCGATTATATGGGGATCACAGACACCGACAGGGTGAGCTGTGCGACGTACATGATGCGAGGCGATGCAGCCCTTTGGTGGGAGGGTGCAGTTAGAGGGGTCCATCTACCTACACTGACGTGGGCCGAGTTCAGGCGTATCTTCTACGCCAAGTACTTCACCGAGGATGTGCGCAGTCGCATGATCCGTGAGTTCATGAGTCTCCGTCAGGGGGACAGGTCGGTTGTGGAGTATGTGAGCCAGTTTGAGAGGGGCTGTCACTTTGTGCCCATGATTGCTGATAGTCCGCAGGAGAAGCTGCGACAGTTTGTGGAGGGCCTGAAGGCTGAGATCAGGCATGATGTGCGGATGGCAGACGTCTTTACATATGAGTCTGCAGTCAGCAGGGCCTTGCGTTCCGAGGAGGGACGGAGGGAGATACAGAGAGAGCAGCAGGGTAAGAGGCAGTTTGTGCAGACAGGGTATCAGCGACCATCTTCGCAGCCACCTGCGAAGAAACAGTCTACAGGGCCATCTAAGGGCCCGAATCAGCAGAGGCCTCAGGGGAAGCCACAGCAGCAGACTAGGGGCGGGGCCCCTACTCCAGGGAGATATCCAGTGTGTCCGAAGTGTCAGAAGATGCATTCCGGGCAGTGTCTTATGGGAGCAGGAGTCTGCTATCGTTGCAAGGAGCCAGGGCATCAGATTGCCAACTGCCCGCAGAGGCAGAATGTCAGTGGGCGAGTTTATGTGATGCAGGCTGAGGAGGCAGACCCAGATACCTCCTTGATCACCGGTATACCTAACCCCTAGAACTTTTTCAATTCTTTGCTTTTGTTTAATTGCGATTATATCTGAATGCCTGTTACTTGAGTTTAATTATCAGCATGCTAGAATAAGAATTTTGTTTCTTTGTGATTAGAATTAAGGATTTTAGTGTTTTAACCTTGGGAGCATAGTGGGATGAATTGTTGGGAATCTTCTGCGTGCAGGGAGAATTCTAGTTGGAGGCAACTCCACGTTTGCGTTGCTAGATTCAGGAGTCACGCATTCGTTTATCTCCCGAGATTTTATCAGACGGATAGGCATTTCACCGGAGGTTGTAGACAGTGGTTACGATGTTACCATGCCATCCGGACAGATTATCACTACCACTAGTGTCATCAGGGATCTGGCATTGGAGTTGCAGGGACACTCCATTCGAGCAGATCTAGTGGTTCTTCCATTGACTGGGTTTGACTTGATTTTGGGTATGGACTGGCTATCAGTTAATGGAGCTTCGATTGATTTCCGATGTAGGACAGTGTCAGTGAAGCCAGCAGGAGGTGAGATGTTTACTTTCTTTGCATCTCAGTCTAGCAGTATTCCTCAGATGATATCATTTGTACGTGCGAGGAAACTGTTGCGCCATGGATGTCAGGGTTTTCTTGCTAGTGTGGTCACTACCTCAGACATTTCTAGCAGATCTTTATCAGATATAGAGGTGGTACGTGACTATCCAAATGTTTTTCCTGACGATGTTGCAGGAGTTCCACCAGTGAGGGAGGTGGAGTTCAGTATTGAGTTGTTGCCGGATACTGTGCCTATCTCTAAGGCACCGTATCGACTTGCTCCTACAGAGATGAGAGAGTTGAAGGAGCAGATTCAGGAGCTGTTGGAGAAGGGCTTTGTTCGTCCTAGCTTTTCTCCATGGGGAGCTCCAGTGTTGTTTGTGAAGAAGAAGGACGGCAGCATGAGATTGTGTATTGACTACCGAGAGCTCAACAGAGTCACAGTGAAGAATAAGTATCCGCTACCGAGGATAGAGGATTTATTCGATCAGTTGCAGGGAGCTTCGGTATTCTCCAAGATCGATCTGCGATCTGGTTACCATCAGTTGAGAGTCAGAGATTCAGACGTGTCTAAGACTGCCTTTAGGACACGATATGGGCACTATGAGTTCTTGGTGATGCCCTTTGGGTTGACCAATGCTCCAGCAGTTTTTATGGATCTCATGCATCGTGTCTTCCAGCCGTATCTAGATCAGTTTGTCATTGTATTCATTGATGACATATTGATCTACTCGAGGAGCATTGAGGAGCATTCACAGCATTTGCATACAGCCTTGCAAACTTTGAGGGAGCATCGACTGTTTGCAAAGTTCAGTAAGTGTGAGTTTTGGTTGGAGCAAGTGGCGTTTCTAGGCCACATTATTTCTAGGGATGGGATTGCAGTGGATCAGTCCAAGGTGCAGGCAGTGAGGGATTGGGGGATTCCAAAGAATGCTTCGGAGATTCGTAGCTTCTTGGGTTTAGCAGGATACTATAGGAAGTTCATCAAGGGTTTTTCCTCTATTGCAGTACCCTTGACTTCCTTGACCAAGAAGAACGCGAAGTATAGTTGGAGTCCAGATTGTCAGAGGAGCTTTGATCAGCTGAAGGATGCACTTACTTCAGCACCGGTGTTAGCTATGACAGTGCCACATGAGGAGTTAGTGGTGTACACCGACGCGTCCAAGCTTGGTTTGGGCGCAGTACTTATGCAGAGTGGCAGAGTTATCGCATATGCGTCGCGACAGTTGAAGATTCATGAGCAGAACTATCCGACGCATGATTTGGAGCTTGCAGCAGTGGTATTTGCGTTGAAAATCTGGAGGCACTATCTTTACGGCGAGAAGTGCAAGATTTTCACAGACCACAAGAGCCTCAAGTACTTCTTCACCCAGAAGGAGTTGAACATGAGGCAGCGCAGATGGCTTGAGCTTGTTAAGGACTATGACTGTGACATTAGCTACCATCCGGGTAAGGCTAATGTAGTAGCAGATGCTTTGAGTCGGAAGTCGTCAGCGGTATCATGTTTGACTGTACAGCTCCCACTACAGACCGAGATTCAGAGATTTGGTTTGGAGTGCTATCCGAGTGGCCATGCACCGAGCTTGTCAGTGTTGACGGTGCAGCCAGTTCTGCGAGATCGGATTAGAGAGGGACAGTCTACTGATGAGGAGCTACAGCGATGGCGACAGAGAGATGAGGCTAGAGGTAATCTCTTGTATACAGTGGAGGATGGCATCGTTCAGTACCGTGGGAGGATGTGGGTACCGAACGTTGATCAGTTGAGAGCCGAGATTCTAGCAGAGGCTCATGCATCTCCGTACTCCATTCACCCCGGAAGTACGAATATGTACCGAGATTTGCAGTTATTGTATTGGTGGCCTGGGATGAAGAGTGACATCGGGAGAGTGGTGTCAGAGTGCTTGACTTGTCAGCAAGTCAAAGCAGAGCATCAGCGTCCAGCAGGACTTCTTAGACCTCTCCCTATTCCGGAATGGAAGTGGGAGAATATTACGATGGACTTTGTGGTTGGCTTGCCGAGGAGTGCCAGAGGTTGCACAGCAATTTGGGTGATTGTGGATAGACTCACCAAGTCAGCTCATTTCTTGCCGGTGAGGACTAACTATACTTTGACACAGTATGCAGAGCTTTACATTAGAGAGATTGTTAGACTGCATGGCATACCAGTGTCTATTGTGTCAGACAGAGATCCGAGATTCACATCTGCGTTTTGGAAGAGTCTGCACACGGCTATGGGGACTAGGCTTCTGTTCAGTACAGCATTTCATCCCCAGACAGATGGTCAGTCTGAGAGAGTGATCCAGGTTCTCGAGGATCTTTTGAGAGCTTGTGTCATCGATTTTCGAGGATCTTGGGAGACTAGACTGCCATTAGTGGAGTTTACCTATAACAACAGCTTTCAGTCGTCTATAGGTATGGCTCCATATGCAGCACTTTATGGGAGGAGATGCAGATCTCCGGTGCATTGGGATGAGGTTGGTGAGAGGATTTTGTTGGGTCCGGAGATTGTGCAGCAGACAGCTGACATTGTGATGCAGATTCGAGATAGGATGAGGACCGCGCAGAGTCGGCAGAAGAGTTATGCAGATGCCAGACGACGCGATTTGGAGTTCGCCGTAGGTGATCACGTATTCTTGAAGGTGTCACCTATGAAGGGAGTAGCGCGTTTTGGACGGAGAGGCAAGCTTAATCCGAGATATATAGGTCCATTCGAGATCTTGGAGCGAGTTGGCACGTTGGCCTATCGTTTAGCTCTACCTCCAGGGCTAGCGGCAGTGCACAATGTTTTCCATGTATCCATGCTTCGGAGATATGTCTCCAACTCGTCGCATGTGTTGGATTTCGAGCCCTTACAGTTGCCACCAGATCTTGTGTACGAGGAGAGACCAGTGCGGATCTTGGCTAGAGAGGAGCGGAGGCTTAGGACACGGGTCATACCGATGGTCAGAGTCCAGTGGCTGAATCACTCGGAGGAGGAAGCTACTTGGGAGACCGAGGAGGATATGAGGACTCGCTACCCGGAGTTGTTCGGGTAAGTACTTTAATTTCGAGGACGAAATTCAATTTAAGGGGGGGAGAATTGTAACACCCGGTATTTTTAATTACATAAATCCGCCTGCATAATTAGGATATTTAATTATTTAAATTTATGATTTATGGGTTAAATAATTATGTGAATTATTTATGCATGATTTAATTTATTTCTAAGCATTTAACCCATAATTAGTGATTTTTATAATTTTTAGTTTGATCGCGTAGACGGGACCGTGGACGGACGAGATGACGACTTTTCACCCAAATTATTTTATGAGCCTTTTTTTTAGAGCCTTAAAATATTATTTTGAGTTTTATTATCTCAAAATTTTAAGTATTTAATTTTATTTAATTTTAGGGGTCATTTTTATCAAAAATTAGTCAAAATATTGACTTTTTAGTATTTTTAAAATTCCCCTAAATTAATATTTCGAGATTTATTTTATGTTATCAGATTTCTAAAGTTTAATTAAGAATTTAAGTTGTGTATTTAATATTTAAAACCTTTTATAGTTAATTATTTAACCTATATCTTAATTAATACAAAATAAAACCTAATCTACCCAAACCCTACTAGCCGATCCTCTTCTTCCCCCATCAGCCGTCACCCTCACCTCTCAGCTCTTCATCATCGGCCATCACCATCCAAGAAGCTTTAGCCGTGAGTTTCTAGCTCGTAGTCATCCCGTCGTCGCCCCGTCGTCCCGAAGCCCGTCGTACACGCTTTTAGCTCTACAAATCAATATTAAGGCATGTTTCTTTCCACTTTTCAAACCTATATCAGCGTATGTATGCGTGTGGGTGTGTAACATCAGAATTTTTATCATTTGACAGCAACTTTTCGAATTTTCTTCACTATTTTCTCTCGGTTTTTGTCATGTATGGTTCATGCTCACGTTTTTGTTCCCCATGGCTTGAAGGGGGCTGCTGGCTAGGTCCTAAGGGGTCCCTAGGATGTCTAGATGAGTCGGCCATGGTTGGGTTGGGGCTAGGAAGCAGGGCCGAACAGGTTTTCAGAAGAGGAGCTAGGAGGCGCGCAGACTAGGGTTACGGGAGAAGTGGTTCGGCTTGGGCTATTCAGGGTGCATGGGGTCGGGGGCTGGTTATGGTTCGAACCGGCAGGACCCTGGGGAGGTCCTGCCGGCGGGGCTCCGGCCACGGCGGCCGGAGCTGGGCTGCAGCAGGCCGGGAAGGCCTGCTGCACAAGCATCGGCGGCCGAGAGGAGTAGGATGACTAGGGTTTCGGGTCTAGGGTTTATGGTGGGTCCGGGTCGGGTCAAGTGGTTCGGGTCGGGTCTAAAATAATATGGGTTAAGTTAAGTGGGTCCGGGTCCGGGTTATTTTATTTGGGCTCGGGTATTTTTATTTTTAAGTCTTTAAGTTAATTAGGAATTAAATGGGCTAATTAAATTCCCAAAAAAATTTAATTAGTACCATTTAATTTATTTTGGGCTCCATTAAATTATTTTGGGTTATTTTATTTATTTTTGGGTTTTTAATAATTTTTAATTAAGTTTTTAAGTTGGCCAGCAGCTGTATCAATCCATGAGAAAATTGCATGTGTCCTGATTATATATTTAATTATTTTTATGCATTTAAGTTATGTTAATATTTATATGTTAGTAAGAAAATTAAATTAAATATATATGAAGGACACACAATTTATTTAAGTACATGCATTCATGAAATCAATTTTTATGCTATGATTGAAATTCTATGGTTGAGCAAATAAAATATTTTAGGTGGAAATTGAAGTAGTGTGGCCATTTATGGGCAGTTTTCTGCCATTTATGTATGGGCAGTTTCTGCCATTTATGTATGGGTGGTTCGCCACCAGCCTCGTACGATGGTTTCTTAGACTGATCAGTCGCACGATAATTATGGGTCACACTTACGGATAGGACCATTCGATGTTAAGAAAATAAATGCTCAACAACTCAAGTATGTATGTTATGTATTATGTATTTATGTTTATTTAAGTAAGTTATGTTATGAAATTTTTAAGCATGCTCATTCATGTATATGTATGTATTAGTATTAAATTGTTTTAAATTATTTTGAACCCTTGTTAGTATGCATGTTGGGCCTCTAGGCTCACTACACTGATATGGTGCAGGTGAGTACGTAGAGGAGCAGGTTACTCCTACCGGTGGTGAGGATGTATGAGCAGCGCTGCAGTAGCCCCGTGACCGTGACAGCTTCTGAGTCACCGTGCTTGAGTCTTATGATACATTTTATTATTTTTAAGGGTTGAGGGGTTTGGAAGATTTTATTAAATATTTTAGTGCATGCACACTTTTTATTTATTTTAATTATGCAGTATATTTTTAAATTATAGGGTTGACTCAGATATTTATTTAATTCATAGAATGCATTTTATTTAAGTATTTAAATTGTTTATTTATTTAGTCATGAAATTATTTTAAGATTTTATTCTGTGCATATATGTATGGGCATATATGTACATATTTTATTTAGTAGTATAAAAAAAAAAAAAAATTCCGCATATTTATTTATTATAGAGTTAGGGTTGTTTCAAGCGCCTAGCAACGTCGCGTCACGACCCCCTAGATACAAACTAATAGTGCCCGCAAGAACCTTCAGTTACAGTTAACGTGCATTAGGATTCATTCAGTTCATATGTCTCGATTGAATCTGGGATATTGGTCTGTCGAGGCTTCAATAGATTTCAATAACTATGTGTACGTTCCAACATGTCATATCTCATTCGTATGTAACTAGAGAAACTCTTTTCTCTAAAACTTGTTGTGAGGACCTCGGGTGCTAATCTCATATTCTTAACATAATTAATATCAATCTGATATTAATCAACATGAATTAAAATAAATCAATCTGATCAATTAATTACAAAAATAAACCATAATTTTTTTTATAGCAGGTGCCTCGCTCGAGCGCCCTCTAGGCGCGCGCTCGAGCGAGCGCTCCTCGGCCAAGGTTCAAGAATGGCCTCGCTCGAGCGGCTGAATACTGCGCTCGAGCGAGAGCTGCTCGGGCAGAAAATTTTCCATCTGATTTTTGCTATCAAAAGGTAAATTCTGATGTGCTTTCAACATGCAAACATTTCCAATCAATTCTGGAGGGATCTACACATCATAGTTCAAGATAAAACATGAAACTCAACATGTTCTTCTAACGTAATACTCAAAAGATTTCTACATAAGTACAAGTCTAATAACAACTAGATACAATATGAACTTGCATTCTAACAAAAGTTTGACAGCAATCTATTTCTTAACCCGAGTCACCACTTCTAATCTTTCAATCTCGAGCTATCCCTGTCAAGTCTGGCCAGCTCCTGCCCAACCTGATGCAATGCACACATACAAACAAAACAACAGCCGGATAACTCCGGTGAGAATAAATCTCAGTATGAACGACATGCATATACATCATTTAAGCATAATTATTCTATATTCCATAATAATATTATTTCACAAACATGTAAGAACATGCTAATCATATAAACGCATTCACATCTTGAATGGAATACAATAACATGCTAGAATTTATAAACGCATATTATAAACCATAGAAATCTCTAGGTTAATGTATAAATACAATGCATGTTTCAAGGAATAGGCTATCAAATCTGATAACAATAAATCTTAGTTCTTGGGATCCCGGGGAAATAAAATCTTTAACAAACCACCGACTCTCCCAATCTAGGTGGCATCAAATATCTCAATTTCCCCGACTTTTGTGCAACTATAGTGAGTCATCTAGCTCTGGAAGTGAATCTACAATCCATGCCACTCAACTATAGCTCTCCAAACGTCATTTCGCAATCTAGGTCAATCAGCCCTCTATGCTTTTAAAGGTAGGGTTCAAGATGAATGCAACATAATCTTGATGCATTAAATCATGCAATACTGTAAAACATCTTGAACATTTAATCACATAATCATTCAAAGCAACAACAACAATTAAATCACATAAGAACACATAAACATTTAAGTATGTGATTTTAGGAAACTCAATAATCAAAACGATCTCGAGTTGTTCTTCCTATATTATCTAATGTCTATTCATACCTTTCAATCTCAAATCTGAAGTTCTCGAACCTTGCAAATCTTTGCTCACACTTGGCTAAGTCTGTTCATTCCAACTCTTGCTCATTCAGCTTGCTAGTCGAAGATCTTGTTTGCCTCAAAATTCTTTGATTCGAACTCGATACATTGTACTTCAAGTCTGAAATAAAATGTTTACAACTCAATCATTAGCTCATAAACTTATTTCAATATCATCAACGGTCAAACAACTTCAATTCTTGATCAAGTGACCGGAATTCAACCGACGACATACCGATTTCGAAACCGTAAATCTTAACAACTCAAAACTTGATTCACAAAACATTAATTCAACATTCTATGAATCATATCCTCTTCATTTCATCATAAACATTTCGAAATCAGCCTTTACAATTTTAGAATTTCATCAAATAAAAATCGACGGCGTAACAAATCGAAACCGGTAATTTTAAAAGCATAAACATCATTTAGACAATCATCTAAACCAACCCTCATCACCAATTCAGAAGCACAATTTCGAAATATACAACCCCCAAAAATCATAATTCTCAAAAATACTTCCAAAAATCGAAAACATGTTCAAACGATGATCTTTTCTCAATCCGTTTTAGATATGTTATCGTCGTATATACTAAAACACGTTTATACAATCAAATCTTAATTGTAACAACATATTCAAATTAAAACATGGTAAAATTCTTAAAACTTACGTCAAAACATAGCACTCGAAGCCGTGATCGCAAATATACGATCAATCTTGAATTCTACCGGGTAGATTATTTTTTACCGAAATTGAAAGATTGAAAATCAGCTTGGAAACCTTCTTTCCCTCTCTCTCTCTCGGTTTTGTGCTGCTGAATATGCTGAAAATACATGCAATTCCATCTATATATTCCACGTGTGATTCCCACTTTCCAAGGAAATTGCACTTTGGTCCATAAACTTCTTATTATTTGCAATTGAGTTCTTGCGCTATTTTTACCTTCAAATTAAATCATTTTTATATACAAACTCAACATTTAAGTCTTAAATCCCATAAATATTTAATTCAAATATTTTTAATCTTTTAATTTAAGAATATCGGATATTAAAATTTTAAAATCCGAAAATCCTCAAATTAAATATTTTCGACCCGAAATTTAAATCTCTAATTCCGTAAATTCTCAAATTAATATTTTCTCATATTCGTAATTTAAATGTAAAATTACGTAATTAATAACTTAATATTTTCGGGCCTTACAATTCCTCCTCTCTAAGGAATGATTTCGTTCTCGAAATCGCATTCGATCTTACTGCTGAATCTTATAAACTACATACCTGACTGAAGTAATACTTACTTCAATTCTGTGAGCTTTAGATATTTATTCCGATATCTTCTCTTATTCTTCTACCTGATCGCTTCTTCAATCATAGCTAATCCATTTTTCTGTAATCACTGAGTCAACTTATAGCTGAGATGCTTTTCCTCTAGATTAAAATCTGCATCGATGATTCTGTTTAGCTCAAATTATTATTGGCTTCTGCTTCAATTCATTGAAATTCTTAGGAAAGGGTCTAGCTGATGTTCTTCAGCTTAGACACAAAGATCACATCTCATCTGTCTGACAATTCTAGATTGAGTATTAATCAATAGGCTAGATTGAATACTCACAAGAATCAATTATTGAATCACTTCTGAGATCTCTTTCTAAATTGGATACTGCTCTGAAACAAAGTTTCTTGCTGATCTTTTTGTTTAAGATTCTGTATCTGTTATTCTTCTGCTAACTCTGTTGATTCTGCTTTGTTCTTATTCTATTCGGATCAATCTTCACATTCTCTGTTTTTTTTCTCAAATCATATCTGATATGATTGCTGATACTTTTGAAATATTGTCTCAATATAAATACAGTTATGATTTTCTTATTATCTAATAAACAAAACACTGTCTCTATTTCTATCAGATAGCTGTCACGAGAATTATAGTAATCAAGTGGCAAAAAGTCAATCAGCTAGTACCGAATCTAGAACTATAGTTCTGAGCATATCCTCTTAAATCTGGATATTCACATCTAAAAGTTCATTAATCGGAGGATGGTATAATGAAATCTCATACAACCAAACACTCAGAGCATCCGACAATCAGTGCCACAATCTAGAAAACAAATCTAAAGTCTCTATCTCGACAATAGATTTCAATAATTCCTGTAATCTTATCATTTTGCTATCTACTTAACAACTATCTCTTTATGTCTATATCATATCTAATACAACATATACTTGAATCTATCGAAATTTACTACAATATAAATCGCAAAATCATGACGATTTGAGTAGATTCGAACTAAAATTCTTTCGAACAGTTAATCTTATTTCGGCTTTTAAGTAACTACACTGTTACATAGACCACTTGGTTTCTTCTTTTCTGCTTCTTTTACTGGAAATTTAGTATTGAAAATTTCAATTCTGTTGTATCTGCTTTTATTTTCTTTCACCAATACTACTTTCCAAGTAATTCATACATTTTCAAACAACTTGATGGATATGCAATCTGTTGTCATATGCCTCTTTCAGAATCTGATATTCCATATCTAGAATATCTAGCATAATCCAACGATTATTCACTTTGAAATCCATCCACTTTGATCTGTTATCTTGTTTCATATCTTAATCTAGCATTCTCAATAGAATTCTAATTGTTTGATCTAATATCAATGTTGTTTTAATCTTTTCAAACTAATCTAGCTTATCTTGGATTGCAACAATTCTGATTAATTGAATATCTGTCTAGAAACTCAAGCACAAAAAGTACAAATCTGTAATCACTCGATCAAGCATTCATCTAGTTTCTTCTTTCTCTTTCTCAATTACTGGAAATCATGCAATTAACCCATAAATCTTGCTGGTACTATGAATCTATCAGTTACGAGCCAATGACTTCAAGATACAATGAATGTATACATCAAATGATCAATGACTCTTGAATTTTGAAATCAAAGAAACTCGCTCAAGTAATGATCATCCAAAATCAAATATTCTGAATGACAGCGAGTGAATCAAATCAGACTCTAGCAAAGAAATAAGAGTCAATTAAGATCAATCGAGGTCAAATAACAAAACCTTAGAATCGATATTAAAAAAAATTCAAGAATCATAATTCTCTGATGTAATAGTTTCAGCAAAATTGAAGATAAGCTCAACTATAACTGATTTTTTTATTATTATCTATTGATATGAGTTTATCTATTAATTCCTTTTTGAAAATAGTCGAATATCATCATTTCCACTTAATTTATTATCGTACAATTCATAACCACTTCGGTACTAAGGTAATTCTTCTCTAATCAATCTTTTAGCTGTTTCTGAAATTCTTCAATTCAAGTGGTGTTATTCTATACGAGTTGTCATAAGACCTTCGTACTAGACACTACCTTAATATAGAGATTCTCTCATATTATATAACAGTCAAAATATCTCATTGAAATATCTCTGTACATTCTAACCATTGACATATCTGTCAATTCTAGGTTAGTTCTGTACGACTTCAGTATATCGATTAGAATTCTTCCACCATTCTTTCTGCATTCATCTTGATATTTCTGAAACTCATATCATAAATCTCTATTCATTTCTATTTCTTAATCATTGCACGGATTCAATCAGTTGTTAACTGGTACTCAGTTATTGCATTAATATCTTTAATGCATCTTAGCGTATTACCCAAGTTTCATATAATCACATTCAATCTTATTTCCTCAAATCTGTATTTCATATTCTCTATCTAATCTTTCAAATTCTTTCCATCTACTCAAAGGCAAAAACTCAGCAAATACAATTAATAAAGTCTCAACGGATAAAATTTGTAGCATAACAAGTCACTGATCTATGAATGTATGCATTGCACCAATCTTAATCAACACACAAGCAGGTTAATTAAAATTAATTCAATTACCTGCAATCTCATTATCTGGTGCAGTTTGAGCCAAATAATCTGTAATTGGTTCTTGCCGATGAGATTGTTCTATATTCGGATTTTTCTTACTCTGCTTAAGCTAAGGATGCTATTCTCATCATTCTTGAAATACTGACTCTTAAACTTAATCGATCTTTGCTGCTGTTGTCATTATCTCTTGCTTCATAGCTATACTGCTATGAAATCTGTAGTGGTGGTGATGATCATAGTTTTCTCAACTACGGAGGCGTGAATAAAATTCCACTCTACCTCATACAATCGGTTCGTGGTATCTTTGTTCTGTCACTGGCTTCAATCAACTCATTCAAGTTGCTATACTTCTGTTTGGAAAATTCTGCTTTTCTATCTTCTCTATCAGTAACTCTGCTCTTCAGCTATCTCTTCTTCACAATCCACAAACTTCTTGCTAAGGCATGGAGTTGATATATAATCAGGCTGGTTCTATGTTCATTTGAATATTCTTCACTTGAACAACTGATCCAGCTCTTTAACTCAACCCCTTTCTAGCCATAGCACATTCTGTATCTTTTTGAGTTGGTGATTAATAGCTCTGGAGTTGTACAACTAACATACTCCTCAGTGAAATCATCATATATATCGGCTCAAAAACTTACCTCAACACTGCTCTGTTCTATATGAGGTTCTCATTCTGTCTGCAAAATCTGTCTTACTCTAGAACATAAACAATATATAATGCAGAGATTATAAAATACAATTTAGTATAATATACAAATAATCTCATGCTTCTTAAAATAACACATGCTTGCAAAGTCTCATGCTTTTCACATAATACATGCTTATAAAGAATTCACTTAGTCTTATGAATTCAATAAATCATGCATGCATGTCAGCATCTAAGCATGTAATTCTCATATCAGTAACGCAAGCAGTGTTCAATCAATAAATCATGTCGCATACAATTTCTCAATTCAAGTAAAGCATAATCATGCAATACTATAAATGCATGTGACTCAATCTACCCCGCTCAACTTCTATCTAAATCCAAGAACTTTCCGCTCTGATACCATCTGTTGTGGGGACCTCGGGTGCTAATCTCATATTCTTAACATAATTAATATCAATCTGATATTAATCAACATGAATTAAAATAAATCAATCTGATCAATTAATCACAAGAATAAACCAAAAATAATTTTTTATACCAAGTGCCTCGCTCGAGCGCCCTCTAGGCGCGCTCGAGCAAGCGCTCCTCAACCAAGGTTCAAGAATGGCCTCGCTCGAGCGGCTGAATACTGCGCTCGAGCGAGAGCTGCTCGGGCAAAAAATGATCCATCTGATTTTTGCTGTCAAAAGGTAAATTCTGATGTGCTTTCAACATGCAAACATTTCCAATCAATTCTGGAGGGATCTACACATCATAGTTCAAGATAAAACATGAAACTCAACATGTTCTTCCAATGTAATACTCAAAAGATTGTTACATAAGTTCAAGTCTAATAACAACTAGATACAATATGAACTTGCATTCTAACAAAATTTTGACAGCAATTTATTTCTTAACCCGAGTCACCACTTCTAATCTTTCAATCTCGAGTTATCCCTGTCAAGTCTAACTAGCTCCAGCCCAACCTGATGCAATGCACACATACAAACAAAGCAACAACCGGATAACTTCGGTGAGAATAAATCTCAGTATGAACGACATGCATATACATCATTTATGCATAATTATTCTATATGTCATAATAATCTTATTTCACAAACATGTAAGAACATGTAAATCATCAAAGCATATTCGATTCTTAATTCTTAAAGTATAACTGTTCATCTACAGCAATCTCACATACTAATCATATAAACACATTCACATCTTGAATGAAATACAATAACATGCTAGCATTTATAAACACATATTCTAAACCATAGAAATCTCTAGGTTAATGCATAAATGCAATGCATGTTTCAAGAAATATGCTATCAAATCTGATAACAATAAATCTTAGTTCTTGGGATCACGGGGAAATAAAATTTTTAACAGACCACCGACTCTCCCAATCGAGGTGGCGTCAAATATCTCAATTTCCCTGACTTTGGTGCAACTATAGTGAGTCATCTAGCTTTGGAAGTGAATCTACAATCCATGTCACTCAACTATAGATCTCCAAACTTCATTTCGTAATCTAGGCCAATCAACCCTCTATGTTTTTCAAGATAGGGTTCAAGATGAATGCAACATAATCATGATGCATTAAATCATACAATAATTTAAAACATCTTGAACATGTAATCACATAATCATTCAAAGAAACAACAACAATTAAATCACATAAGAACACATAAACATTTAAGTATGTGATTTTAGGAAACTCGATAATCAAAAAATCTCGAGTTGTTCTTCCCATATTATCTAATGTTTATTCATACCTTTCAATCTCAAATCTGAAGTACTCTAACCTCGCAAAGCTTTGCTCACACTTGACTAATTTTGTTCATTCCAACTCTTGCTCTGTGAGACCTCGATTCTAATCCTCTAATCTAAGATAATGTAAACCATCATCAACAATAATTCAAAAGTCAAGGCAAGACAATATTTTTTTTAAAGGGCTGCGCTCGATCGCATGTACTCGTGCGATCGAGCACACCATCCATGCCTCAAGTACTGTCGGAGAATTCTCAAGTGTTGCGCTCGATCCTACGAACTTGTGGGATCGAGCGCACCATCTTTACAGTTCTACTGCCTCAACAAATTTAAGGGTCGCGCTCGATCCTACGAACTCGTGCGATCGAGCGCGCCCTCTGCCCAGAAAAACATCAGAAACAGGCAGGCTTTTATCCTCCAATTCAACAAACCAAAACTAAACAAATTCAACATGAGCTCGTCCACATGCACAATACAATACCATACAAAGTAGTTCTAGAGTTATACAATTCCTCAAAAGTAGAACATGCATCCGTTCTAGCTATTACAGATCCAAATACAACACAAGTTCGAACTACTCATTCGACTTCTACAACACCAAGGCCTCACTCTATCAACTCGACCACCTATCCATGCGATCTTTGACTCGGTCCTGCCCCTCCTGATGCCAAGTACACATACAAAGCAAGAAAACAGCCGGATAAATCCGGTGAGAATACAATTCCCAGTAGAAGAGACAAACATGCATATCAATTAATATATCGAACGCGATATATGAAACAACCAAACAAGAATTCCAATAGCATATCAATAACTCCAAATCAAATGCATAAAATGCAACGCATGTCTTAAAACCAGGATTATCAAGTCTGGATAATCACAAGGTAAAGGTTCTTCTTCTCTCATTTGGGATCCCGAGGACAAAATATCACCAACACACCGACTCTCTCGATCGAGGTGGACAATGCATATTTTACTTCTCTAGACTCTGGGCGCCTATAGAGAGTGTTTCTCGACAATTGGTAAAAAAATATGCTAACCAATTTCACTCAACTATAGTCCACAGAACATCTAACTCCTCTGGGCCTCTCTTGCCCGTAAAACAAAGGTAATTGGCTAAAGATGAATTCAAGTGCAAATCAAACAAAAAACAACATAAACTTCAAGTAGCATGCAAGTATGTGATTTTCCCTAGGACACTCGAATCAATCCGGATTCGAGTTAATCGTCCTATTTCATTCCAAAGTCATCTTTTACCATTTCTTTGATTGGCGTAGCTGCAATCCGGACAAGTTACAAGCACAAAAGCCTCAATCAAAACATCACTCGATACAATTCAAGGAAATAGAGTAACCTCGATACCAAACCTTGATCACTTCTTCAACGATTCAAATTCTGTCAATTCAGGACTCCACGATCTGCAACTGAATCTGAAAGGGGATATAAAAGAATTCCAAAGTCAATCCATCCAATTCAAACCATTCAAACTCAATTCCAACTCCTAAATCCAAAATCTCATCAATATAAACGATTGATATTGCAAAACTCGAACTGGCGGCATAACGACTATAACTGATCAAACCGGAAATACAGACAGCAGTACAACATCTCAAACAACTCATATCAATGCTAAAACCACAATAAAGTTTCAAACCCAACAAATCTCAAAACTCAATTCTTAGAATAAACTTCAAAAATTCCTAACAATTCCGAACGACGTCCTAATTCAAAACCGACTGAGAATAAACGATCAGAATTCTGCCAAGAACGACATACTCGCAACTCAATCGATTCTAACAACATTCGAAAAATAGAACGAATCTGATCGAAGAAATATTTACGATATAACGGAACTCTCGCTTTCGTGATCGCTAATCTGCCTTTAGAATTAAATTACAACAGACGGATCGAGTTTGGACTGAAATTTGGAAGCTTGGAAGCTCACGTTAATGGAGGAATCAGCTTGGGAGGCGTGGAGGAGAAGGAGAAGATGAAGACCCACGCCTCTCTCTCCTATTTATATTTAAGACCATGTCAAACTCTCAAAACTACACTTTGGTCCCTGAAATTTCCAAAATTTGCAAAATAGTCCCTAAACAAAATCAAGTCGGCTCTTGAACTCTGAAATCTCTAATTAACTCAAATAAGCTTAATTAAGATAGATTTGGGGCGTTACATGCTCATTCATCTTGCTAGTCGAAGATCTTGTTTGCCTCAAACTTCATTCGACTCAAATTCTTCGATTTGAACTCGATACATTGTACTTCAAGTCTGAAATAAAATGTTTACAACTCAATCATCAGCTCATAAACTTATTTCAATATCATCAACGGTCAAACAACTTCAATTCTTGAGTAAGTGACCGGAATTCAACCGACGACATACCGATTTCGAAACCGTAAATCTTAACAACTCAAAAATTGATTCACAAAACATTAATTCAACATTTTATGAATCATATCCTCTTCATTTCATCATAAATATTTCGAAATAAGCCTTTACAATTTCATAATTTCATCAAATAAAAACCGACGGCGTAACGAATCGAAACCGATAATTTTAAAAGCTTAAACATCATTTAGACAATCATCTAAACCAATCCTCATCACCAATTCAGCAGCACAATTTCTAAATATACAACCCCCAAAAATCAGAATTCTCCAAAATACTTCCAAAAATCGAAAACATGTTCAAACGATGATCTTTTCTCAATCCGTCTTAGATATGCTATCGTCGTATATACTAGAACACGTTTATACAATCAAATCTTAATTCTAACAATATCTTCAAATTAAAACATGGTAAAACTTTTTAAAACTTACGTCAAAACGTAGAACTCGAAGCCGTGATCGCAAATATAAGATCAATCTTGAATTTTATCGGGCGGATTAATTTTTACCGGAATTGAAAGATTGAAAATCAGATTGGAAACCTTATTCCCCTCTCTCTCGGTTTTGTGCCGCTGAATATGCTGAAAAATACATGAAATTCCATCTATATATTCCACGTGTGATTCCAACTTGCCAAGGAAATTGCACTTTGGTCCTCTTACTTTTTATTATTTGCAATTGAGTCCTTGCGCTATTTTCACCTTCAAATTAAATCATTTTTATATCCAAACTCAACATTTAAGTCTTAAATCCCATAAATATTTAATTCAAATATTTTTAAACTTTTAATTTAAGAATTTCGGATATTAAAATCTTAAAATCTAAAAATTCTTAAATTAAATATTTTCGACCCGAAATTTAAATCTCTAATTTCGTAAATTCTCAAATTAATATTTTCTCATATTCGGAATTTAAATCTCAAATTTTTTAATTAATAACTTAATATTTTCGGGTCTTACGCATACATTCTACTCTAGCCAGAGATTCCTTGAGATATTCATTTGATAGAACACATAAGACATCTAGTACTATTAAAAATGAGCAACTGAATTTCCAACTACAATGCACAAGATCCTATCCAATTTACAATGCACCGAACTTGCCACCTTATGACCCTCAAGGTGTGAGACCTCGGTTCTAAACCACTAAACTCGGATTTATACAACAATTAAGCATACTAAATCCAAGACACAAAGCAAGAATTTTATTTTTTTTTTTAAAGGGGGTGCGCTCGGGCGGTCAAAAACCGCCGCTCGAGCGCTCCCTAAACTTCAAAGCTACTGGATTGCTCAGACTGGGGTGCGCCGGGCTGCTAAAAACTGCAGCTCGGGCGCCCCCTGCAGCAGAAACAGAACAGAGCAGAAATGGCTTGGCAACTTCAACCAAGAGCCTTTCGATACATCAAACTCAAAATCATGCATTAAAACGCAACTCAAAACGTTAATACACATGCATACTCCAATACAAGGTAGTTCTAAAGTTATACAATCTCGAACTAATAGAACATGCTTTCGTCTAGCTTATTCAATACAAAACAAGTTCGAATACGATCTAAGTTCGATTACATATTCGACTTCTAAAACAACAAGGCCTCACGTCTATCATCTCAACCACCTAGCCATGCTGCCTCTGACTCGGTCCTGCCCCACCTGTTGCCAAGTACACATACAAACAAAGACAACAGCCGGATAATCCGGTGAGAATAATATTTCCAGTAAAAAGAGACAACATGCAATAACAGACAAGCATTCCAAACGAAATGCATCAACTTCCAAATAATCAATTAACAATCATGAAATTCCACAAGCATATCTAAAACTCAATTCATATGCATAAATGCAATGCATGTCTTTAAAATCTGGGATTATCAAGTTGGATAATCGAAAGAGTTGCTGCTTTTGCTTTTGGGATCCCGAGGACTAGATCACGTAAATGACTCACCGACTCTCCCGATCGAGGTGGTGCTACGTATCTCCATCCTCTAGACTTTGATGTGACTATAAGGAGTATGCTAGCACAAGGTGAAACGGCTACACCCAGGCCACTCACAATATAATCCCCAAAACGTTTATCATCAAAAAGGGCCGTCCTGCCCGCTACTCAAATCAAGGATTCATGGCTCAAGATGAATGCAATGCAACATAACTCAATCAACTAAATTCAAGTAAAAGCAAATAACATGCAAGTATGTGATTCTTCGGAACACTCGAATCAAGTCGGATTCGAGTCACACGTTCCATTCCAATCTAAGTCATCTTTTACCTCTTTCAACAACGTCGATGCTCCAACCTGGAAACAACAACGATTCCTCAAACAAGATTCAATCAAACAGCCTCAATCGATAATAAGAAATCAATACTATACCGGCTCCAAACTCCAAGTTGCACAAGATTGAAATCTCACAACTCCACTAGCCTCAAATCAATCTGTACAAGAAGTAATAAGGCTCGAGATTAACATACAACTCAATCAAAGGCTTGGCTCAACAATTAAAACCGATAGACAATCCAAAACTCAAACCGACGGCATAACGGCTAAAATCTGATCAAACCGGAAACGCAGACAGCATAATATCAATCCAAAAAAAACTGATATCAACCAACATTCAACCCAAAACAATCCAATTCTACTAATCACAAAATCTCATTTTTCGAATAAACTTCCAAAATTCATAACAAATCCGTACGACGCTCTAATTCAAAACCGACAGAGAATAAACGATCAGAACTCTGCCAAGATCAACATACTCGAATCTTGAACGATTCTAACAACATCCAAAAACTAGAAAGAACCTGATCGTAGAAAAACTTACGATAGAACGAAGCTCTCTCAGCCGTGATCGCTAATCTGCCTTCAGAAATAAATTCCAACGGACGGATCGAGCTCGGGGAGAAATATGGAAGCTCAAAGAACTTGGGAAACGTTTTCAATGGGGGAGGCGTGAAGGAGGAGGAAGATGAAATGAAAAGAAAAGTCAAAGCCCCTATAAATATCTAATTAAGTTCAAATTTGCGTTTTAGTCCCTCAAAATTCCGAAATTTGCAAAAAGGACCCTGATCAAAATCAAGTCGGCTCTTGAACTCTGGAACCTTCGATTATCTCAAATAAAGTCGATTAAGATAAAATCGCGGCGTTACACAAGGAGTCGGAAAACAAGTCACAATGCAGTACTCGTTTGATAGAACTACAGTGGTATATTGGGTCGTGAGGATTAATGGTGCACAACTGTAACTATAAATTCTCTACTCGACCAATGGTAGCCACTTAGAGAATTTAGGGTGGGGGTTGTTCAGTGTACTTATCCAATAAGCACCTATTCGAGTATGCGAATGTCTCTACATCCATGATAATGAAACGTGACATCAACATAACTCGAATACTGGTCTCGATCGAGCTTGTCAATATCCTTCTTCTTGAGAGCTCATCGAACAGGAACTAATTTAGAGACTACAGTCACTAAGAAATGTGTTTCATGATTACCAATAATAATTGCGTAATCGCATTTCTCATGAACTATAGTAATCTCAAGGTCATGGGTATAAATATAAAGAAATACCAATAAAATAATCATTAAATTAAATAAAGAGTGTTTACATGTCAAAATAAATAAAATCCACAACCATAAGTTGGTTTGTTGGGCATCTACTCTAACAAGTAAATCAACTACAAACGATCCTAATCAAATCATAATTTTGATTCGATTTGTTACGTATTCTGGTTAGATTTTTCGTCAGTTGTAAACAAAACTTTATAGTTTCTTATCATAACGATTAGAGGGTTCATTTTTAAATTTTTGCCTCAGACCCCATCGAACACAGGTACGGCTCTATCTATTATGCAAACTTAAGCAATACTCTCGCTTCAAAAACTGCGAGATGAGCAATATTCAAATGAATATGTACTAGTTTTCAACAGATTTTTATATTATGTCGGGATCTTCTTAGATTTTTTAGCATTTGCTTATGACATATATATTTTGTCCATATTTTATTTCATGTTACAAATACTATTATTATATTTATGTCAATAAAATATATATATATATATATATATATATATAAATATTAAACTTTGAGGATATAATTTTTTATGTTTGTCGCATGCCTTAAAATCTCATATCCGACACTATATATGACATACATGGCATATGAGTACGATGACACCAGTCATTCATGCAAGCTAAGAAAGTGAGGCTAGCCAAGTGTACTACACGTGCTTCCACGAAATTAAACATATATGCATATATTCGGTAAAAAAAAATTAAAGCTCCCACCCCATGCATTCCAGAAATGGCGTCAAATTCCCCATCTTTCCTTTGTGATCATGAAAATGTTGATTACAGTAAAGGGGTGAAGAATCTCGTTGATTCAGTGCCTCAATTGAAGAAGGTGCCGTCGGAATTTGTTCTGCCATTGGATGCTGCGGATGCTGCTGGCAGTTCCGAAATTCCGACCATCGATCTCGCCGGACTCA
The DNA here is from genome assembly GCF_033568475.1 of Henckelia pumila. Classification (NCBI taxonomy): domain Eukaryota; kingdom Viridiplantae; phylum Streptophyta; class Magnoliopsida; order Lamiales; family Gesneriaceae; genus Henckelia; species Henckelia pumila. The sequence goes on from NC_133120.1 coordinate 145,712,555, forward strand.
ATGGATCCGCGGAATGCAAGGTTACCACCGTTAAAGCCATTGGGGATGCCTGTGCTGAGTGGGGGTTCTTCAGGGTCAGTGCATGCATGCCCTTGCCTTGTGTGTATACATGTTTTTTTCAACTCTTTTTATATATTTGCAGCATTTTTCTTTTTTCTTTTTTTAAATATGATTTTGCGATGGAATAACTCGGTGAAAAATATCATAAGAAATTTAAATCCGAGTAATGTTACAAGATATTTATTTATTTATTTTTTTTTTGAACTCGAGAAATCATGATAGTTTAATAAGGAGAAACGTAAGTTGTAAGCCAAGGTGTATATAATATATATAATGTATATTATAATATTGTTTGAGTTATGACTTCCTACGAATGATTTTATTAAAAATTAAATATGTTTAGAAAAACAAAAAAAATGTAAAAATTAAGGTGTGTCGAATAAATAGATCTGGAAATTACATAAAATGATTAAACATATTGAAGCGGTTATTTTATTAAGTATGCGTACTCTTAACTAACCATTTTTTGTGTCATTGTGAATTTTCTCCATTTTTTTTCTTTTATATCCCTACACCCTCTTTTCAACTCACTCATCCCACATTATTTTTTTAGCATCATTTATTCTTTTTATCATCACTATTTTCATCGATCTAAAAGTGAATTTCATTCATAGCTAATTTTTTTAGATTTAAAAAAAAAAAAGATAAACAAACACTTTTAAATTGACAAATTATTCAATTTACAATACATTATATTTGTATATAATATTCTACACACGCAATGTATGTGTTCCGTCGTTAGTTATTATTGTTGCTCCGAGGTTATCTTCCGAATTCTACGCACATGAAGTGAAGTCAGTGGCCGGGGGTTGTCACATTTTTGGTATTTAATTTGACATTCGTATTCTTTATTTTTGGTTGTGTTGTCGGTCCGTCTGTGATCTTAATTATTTCATAATTTGTATTTTTTTCTCTTCAATTTTAATACCTTTTTATTAGATTGTCGACCGTCGACGTGATATATATTCAAAAATGATGATGTGATATATATAGAAGCTGCTGACGTGCCGAACATAGATAGCTATGCGTTCGATGTTACATGACACTCCAAGAATTGAAAATTTACAAATTGACAAAAAGTGCACCAGCGAGTGAATTGAACAATATTAATTTGAAAGTGGAAAATCTAAATATCTTTGAAAAACTGCATGTATTAATACTTTTAATTAAGTGATGTCCATGCTTTTTTTATCGTTAAGGTGAGAAAAATTATTCATTTGATCGACAACTTTGGATTTCTCTTCTCACTGTACCCGATATTCTAATACAAAATTCATAATAAAATATAATAAAAATCAAACATAATTGTAAATGACATATTATTATGAAACACCTTAATAATAATTAATTGTTGGACACCCATTAATCTTGAATATATCTTATATACGAATTTATAATATGAGTGTTTTTTTATGGGAAATATTTTTATTACTAGTATAGATCAAGAATCATGGGATTGATGAGAAGGTGGGGTCGGAAATGCTGGAAGTAATTGAAGAATTCTTTGGGTTGTGTTTGGAGGAAAAAATGAAATATTATTCAGAAGATGTATTGAGTCCAATCAGATACGGTACCAGCTTGAACACACCATTGGCGCATAAGCTTCATTGGAGGGATTATTTGCGGCATTATGGTCATCCATTTACAGATACCATTGTCCAGCTTTGGCCAAACAATCCCTCTCACTACAGGTTATTAATTATATTATATTCTTCCCAATCAAATAACAATATTTATTTTCTTTACCCCCAAGTGGGTGTCCAAGTTGGTGGAGTAGGTGAACTCTTATCCAGAGTTCATAGTTCGATTTTTTCTGTCAACACTTTCTTGGACTAGCCTGTCGCACAGTGTTTGTCTAGTGTGATTTACCTGACTAGCGTAATTTGCAGGCTATTGCGTTAGTCCGGGGTTTACCCATAGTGCACCGAAAAGTATCGGCTGCGGGTTTCCACATCACAAAAAAAAATATTTATTTTCCTTAATTAGTTTGTATTTTTCATTATTTCATGTGTTGTGTCAATTTCACTCAAAAAAAATATCCGGTGGGATCTTTGGTCACATTCGGCACATCATTGTGTATAATTTTGACGTGGAGGACCAAAGGCATCCAAAATTAATAAGTTGGGGAATCTTTTTAGGGTCCGTTTGGTAAGGGTGATAGGATAAGTAAAAGATACGTGAGTTGGTGGATTATTTTATGGATATGTATAGATAATTATTACGGATGATAAAAATTAAATTTGTTTGGTACGTTTTTTATTTGATGAATAAAAATGTGTATGTATTTTAAACTTATCAAAATACCCCTGCCTTCATATCAAAATACCAAATAAAAAATTTTGGTCGAGGTGACCAAGTACGGGAGAAATTCAGCAGCTATTCTGATTCCAGGTCCGGCGGAGGGGAAGCTGAAGAGATATCGTTCCTCGGAGCTCCTCTACGGCGGCCCAAGCTGATTAGAACCGGCAGCTCTTGTCATCATCACAAGGAGAAAACTCGGGAAAATCTTCGCCTAGAAGATTTCTCCCGGCCGCAAGCTCGCCAAGTTCTTTAACGAACTCTTCACGGTCGTCGGAAGTTCCAAAAAACACAAATCCGACGCAAATAATCATCACCACTCTTCGGCTGCGTCAAAATACGCCAACACATCCACTTGTTATTCCGCCTCGTCCTTTTCCAGATGTCTCAGCAAACCACCTTCTTCTTCTTCCGATAAATTTTCCAGCTCCACCTAATTTTGGAAAAAAAAAAAAAAGAAACTCTGTAATTTTTCAGGTAAATTTGTTACCTCCTTTTGGAAAAGTTTTGCTTACCTCAAGATCAAGAGCCAAGCCCAGAAATGTGCGGGCGATCAGATCTTGGATTTTTCCTTTTGAGTTACAGTGGTTTTTGTTGAGGAATTTAAAATGGCAAGGGATAGAATTGTAATTACATGATCTTTTCTTGTACACTGTACAAATTGGGATTCTCAATACCTTCTTGGAAGTGGGTTTACTTTTCCTGCTATTTCCTTTGCATACCAGAACTTAATAACGGGCCCGGTGTTATCCTCCATTATTGTAAAAACGAGTCAAACAACTGACAATTTTGTAATCCGTCCCTTATCCGACCTACCAAACACTGCCTTAGCATATTATAAGATGGACTAAATTAAATTTTTTTTATTTACTTTCTGTGTGAATGGTACGACGTTGTTTGATGATATATATGTGATTTTAGAAATGTGGCCAAGGCATATTTGGAGGAGATATGGAAGTTGGCTATGAAGATAGGTGGTGCTGTATCAGAAAGCATAGGGCTAGATGAAGGGTACTTTGAGAGATCACTCGGTGAAGGAGTTCAAATCCTTTCTTGTAACTACTATCCGCCTTGCCCCGAGCCAAACAAGACCTTAGGTCTTGCAGCTCATTCTGATCATGGTGGGCTCACAATCTTGATGCAAAATGGAGTGGAGGGATTACAAATCAAGCATGATGATACATGGCTTTCAGTTCATCATGTCCCATCCGCATTTGTTGTCAACGTTGGAGATTATTTGGAGGTTTGGTTGCCATTTAACCTTGAAAACACCCGTAAAACAAGTGGCAATCAGCAGCGCTGGTCGTCACATCTTTTAAATTTCTGCTTGGGTCAGAGATGAATTTGATTTGGAAAAAGATATTTAAAATTATTTTAATTTAATATATAATTGAAATTTTCACTTAAATTTTGTTGATTTAAACCAGTCAAGAGAATTTAAAACCATCAATTCGAATTCATTTCAAATTCATCGATCTAAGCACAACCTTAATACATATACATTGTTTACCAAAATTTGAATTTTTGTATAGATATTGAGCATTTGAATTTTTGTATAGATACTGAGCAATGGAAAATATAAGAGTATCGAGCACCGAGCATCAGTGAATCAACACAAGACCAGGATGTCGGTTGCTGTGGGCCATGGGCCTGAAATGTCGAGCACTATTGGACCAGCAAGCCCACTGGCTAACGAGGCCCGATACCGGTCCATTGTGTATAAAGATTATGTGAAACTCCAACAAAGGATCACTACTCGAGGGAAGAGTGCATTGGAGATATTAAAGTGCTAATTATCTAGCTTAGCTATCTGCTATGTTTCTTTCAATCAAATGTCAACTAGTTTTACTTGATAGGGTTTATCTTTGTACTATGTATTAATTGTGTAGTACGTATTGACTATATATAAATGATTTACGGAATAAATTCAATATAATGATTATAAATATCTTTATAATTATTATGATCTACAATTATAAATAGATTACGTACTCGTATGTGATGCACATGCATGTTTGCTGCTAGTATTGCTAAACATATATATGCATTTTGTCAATTAATTACACCCAATGTTTACGTGAATTAATGCATCGATCTATATATACATGTCTCATTGTACATGTTGAGCATCGATACATTGCCAGTGATGTTGATATTATATTGGCTGAAAGTTGCAGCGTGTGATACCCGCAAAATGTTTGTGATTATTTGTTTGTATTTATAAATGTAGCCCCTAATCCAATTTAGCTGGTTTTTCCCAAAATGTGTTGAGCCATGCACAGCAGTTCACTAATGATCAGAGTGGAAAGTGAGGAAAAAAGAAATATATATATATATATATATATATATATATATATATATATATATATATATATATATAAACTCACTTTTACATGCCACTAATATAAGACCGGCTAATAACCATTTCTAATTTTAGGAATACAGGTATGGTTTAAACTGTTCTTGAAGTTCTTGGCATACAAGAATGGTTTTAAAACACTCATAAAACCCACCGTTGTAAAAACATCTACAAACTGCACTTATATATCAAAAAATTGCAGTGGTTTGTAAAGAATGTCACGTTAGCGGTGCACATCATGGGTGTTTATAATATCAAATATATATATATATATGTTATATGTACGAAGATGATTACAAAATTGATTTGAAATTTTAAAATTATTGATACACTTTATTTGAAAAAACTTTTTCAAAAATACATTTAAAATATTTTTGTAATTTCAAATTAATTTTTATAACTCAATGTTTTCTTGTAGCTCGTCTTCCTCCTCTTTCATAGTTGTACCTTATATAATGAATTTTATTCTCGTTGATACATAATAATAATAATAGAATTTTTAGGAGCTAATTTAATTTTAAAAAAAAAATCCATGCCAATGAAGTTACTAGCTGAAGCAAAGAAATTATTTATAAATTAAGAACGAGTTAGATTTTTTTAGCTCGATATTCGACAGAATCACTCAAATATTGTTAAAGTTAAGAAAGATTAAAGATATGGATTTGGGTCTAATTTCACCCAAAACGCTAGCTCAAATGAGAATATTGAAAAGGGATTTCAAACAATTTACTTTTAAAAGCCATTTTTCATATTTGAATACTATTATTTTGTATACATTAGTCGTATTTATTATATTTAATTAAAATCTTCATCTTCCTACTATGTCGTCTAACTCTATTGTATTAATATTATAGAAGACTAGCAATCTAGCAAATATGTTGTGTGTAACATAATATGATTGCACATTTTTTTAAAAAATATTGATTTAATCACTATATTGTACATAAATAAACAGGCTATAAGATTAATTAATGATATTTTTTTATATAATAATAATAATAATAATAATAATAATAATAATAATAAAACTTAATTATCTCTATAAAATTATATATGTTTAAGAGTCGATGTGTGAAAAAGGTAGTTTTTAATTAAGAAAAAAATTTCAAAAAAAAATGGATACTATTCACCCATCTTGTTTTATTAATCATATAAATAATATAATATTCTACAATTTTAAACCACCCGTAAAATTTTTATTTTTTAAAAACAAACAATCATCAAACAAAAGTTTAGACGGCTTGATTAATTGCTACAAATTACAATAATTTTTCAAAAATGTATTTTTACAAAATCAATTATCCTTCTTCAAAAAAAAAAAAATCAATTATTCCAATATTCATTTCTGAAAATATTTAGAAACTATTATTTCCCAACAAAAAAATTCAAGACACCAAAAATTAAATTAATGATACGTACTCTTGACATATTTTTCGATAGTTATTAGAGTATGTTCAATGGAGTGAGGATGTTGGTGTGATGAAGTTGACTATTTCATTGCATGTTGATGTCAGCAATGATAACTCGATCTCATGGTTCTGTGATGTGAGATGATGTTGAAATATTAATTTTTATTTAATTAAATGTATGGGTAATTAAACGTAAAATAAAATTTCTTATGATTCTAAAAAAAAAGTAATTAAAATTACACATAATTAAAATGAAAAAAAATATTATTAAAAATAACACACACAATTTTAAATTACACACATAATTAAAAAAACATACATAATTAATTATTCATCTCCCTTTTTCACCACCATTAATTAATTTTTTTAATTTTTATTCATCTTGAACGGCCAGATTTAACCTGTAAGAATCTTGACATTTGGCGACGCCTAGAGTGGGAAGTGTCGCTACATGGTTACATGTGGCGACGCAAACCAAGCTCAATGTCGCTGAAAAGCAAATAGTGGGGGAAATTTTCCTATCTTTATTTTGGGTCATTTTGCGACCAAAAAATAGATGATGCGTCGCAAAATGAGTTCATTTGGCTATGCTATCACAGCTCAACGTCGCTAAATCGTAGCAAGATATCTTTACGCGTTGCAGAAACTCTAGAGAGAAATCTTACGTGTTAAAATAAAACAGGGACAAAAAATTTTTGATTTCTGCGTACAAACTTTCGCCAAAGCCAAATACTTTTTCACTCTCTAGAAAATCTTTGTTTTCATCTCGAACTCTCTCTCTCTCTTCTCTATAGAAAACTTTTGTTTCCTCTGTAATTTTCATATCTTTAATGGTGATCTAGCGAGTTATGGAGTTGCGGATGCACAAAGGCCGAGGAAAAAGTTGCGACTAGGCTGGGATGTTGCTTCTCAACGGCCGAAGGTTTTTTTATACCTATTATTCAGATTTCATGATTAATTTGTCTATTATTTTGGGATTTTTATAGATGTGATAGAAAATTAGGGTTCTAATTGAATCAAGTGGATAGACATCGCTTGTATGTGTTCGATTGTCTATAGACGCGTCGGATAAATTCTTATTGAATAATTTCTTTCGGTTTTGGCTGCATGTGATTTTCTTTTCCCTAGAGATCTGGGTGATTGTTATTTTGGTAGATAAATTTCTTGATTTATGCTTGATGATATCATACTCATATAGAAATAGTTTTTCTTGTTGATAGAAGTTACTCTGTTTATCACAATTTTAACAAGATCCCATAACTGTTAATAGTAAAACTTTTTCAATAATTTAATGACTCGATTTTTACAATGTTACTATGAAGTCTTTGAGGTTTGGCAGACATTTTCAGCATATTGAGGATCTTGCACTTGCAATGATCGAGAAAGGAATTGAGCTTAATAAAATTACATATTCCACAATTATTACTTGTGCGATAATGTCGTGGAATGATTTGAGAGGAAGTACAAGATAGGTCTGATGCTTGATGAAGTTACTTATTCTGCTGTTTTGGATGTGTATGCGAAATTGGGTAAGGTTTAGGAGGTGTTGAGTTTGTATGAGAAAGGGAGAGCTAGTGGGTGGAAGCCTGATCCCATTGCTTTTGATGTTCTTGGTAAGATGTTTGGCGAGGCAGGGGATTATGATGGGATTCGGTATGTTTTGCAAGAAACGAAGTCTCTATCTTTAAAACATTTCTATGTTGAAGAATGATTACACCTATCTCTTTATCTCTGTGTGTGTCTATTGATCTAGGTGACAATAATGAAAAAATTGCGTCATCCAAATATTGTGCTTTTTATGGGTGCTGTAACTGAGCCTGCAAAGCTGTCCATAGTGATAATATTTATCAAGGTAAATATAAGTTATCATAGTTGAATTTCGTGGTTATTTATTTTAACTATTTATATATACACCTTTCATTTCAGAGGTCGTTTATACAAACTTTACATAAACCTGGTGCTAAAGAAGCGTTGGATGAGAAACAAAGATTGAGCATGGCATTTGATGTGGTATGCCTTTAATAAATTTTTTGATTTCCATGTACACAAGAAGTCTTTGATCCTATTACATCTATCTCTCTCCCTTGTCCCATCCTGTGCTTTTTTCTTGATCAACTATGTTGCTTTATACTGGCAAAAGGGATGAACTACCTTCATAACGGCAATCCACCCATTGTTCACCGAGATCTGAAATCTCCAAATATTTTAGTTGACAGAAAGTATATGGTGAAGGTGAAACTCAGGGCATCTTCTGCTAATGTATTGTTGCATCTTGTATGCTTATTGATAAGCTATATTGATGTTTTAATAAGATAGTTCTTTCAGTAAAATAAGAATATGATGATGTAGGAGTTGGATAGTCTCTTAGGTGGATATCCTAATTTAATATGTTGATGTTTACGCTGTGTATGGGAATGGCGTATAGAATTAAAAAAATCTGTATTTCTTGTGGTAGGTAGAAGATACCTAGCTACTGTTTTGTGAATGTCAATAAAGGAATAAAAAAAATTATTATTTATTATTCTTTATTAACTTGCTAAATATGTTTCCTTCACCATAAGCGCATTCTATATCTCTTATATAAAGATTTGGAAACTCTATGTTCGTTCCTCTGTCGTATTTGGTGGAATTAATGTCTTTCTCCAAGAATTGAAGTTTCTATCTTTAAAATATTTTGCACTCGTGAGAAGAAATGGTGTGAATTTGCAGAGCACAAAGTAGAAAAATCGAAGAATGAATGAACTGCACAAATATATGTAAGTGTGTTTTACCATCAGCTTTGACATATGATTTCTATTTTTACTTTAATCGATATATCCAGTCATTTATTTGGGTTAATTTGAGCTTGTTGGAAATATTTATTCATTATTTTACTTTTGAGGTATTATTGTAGTAGCTTCAATAGCTCAATTTTCGTCTTCTCTTTCCAGCCTATACTGACATGCTCATCGACTCAATCTCCTCCGCTACCTCCCCAACTTGGGAACTGGCTGACTGACTACGTAAAATTTTATTTTTGCAACGTTATGTAATGAGAGGATTTGGCTAGTTACTTTTATTTTTGCAACATTATGTAATAAATATTTGATTAGTTATATGTTTTTGACATTATTTTAATTGTATTCTTTTTTGAAAAATGGTTGATTAATAATAAATTGCAAATTTATTAAATTTGATTATATTCAATTAATTTATTTGATATTAATAGAAAAAAAATATTCATAACAATTTTTTACGGCAAATGGAATTTAATTTTAAAAAATAAAATATTTGTTGTCTAATACATTTGGCGATGTGTTCCATGTGTAACCAAATAATTTAAAGGCCAACAAATAAAACACTGAAAAATACATTTGGCGACACAGGAAAAACGTAGTGAAATGTAACACACTTTCCGCGACACTATGCTTACCGCATCGCCAAAGGCCACGGTGACATTTGCCTATGCACCTAAAGTGACAATGCGTCGCCAAATGTTCCGCGACACGTTTTACCTATCTATGGCGACGTTGGTTTGCGTCGCCGAATGTAAAATTTCTTGTATTTACAGTAATCCATCTCCAAGTTAAATAATCAAGCGCCTAATTATGTTTAATTAGCTAAAAACTTGATTAAAAGATCTTAAAAAGGGCCCGGTTTTGGGTTGCGGGATGTTCGAACGGTCAGAACCGATCGGAGCTTAGTTCGGAAGCCCCGTGAAGATCGGACGCTCCAAAGAGGGATCGAACGGTCCGATCTCATCCGGATAAGTGGATTAGGATTTTATTGGACAGGATGCTAAGATCGGACGCTCCGAAGGCTTGGATCGGACGATCCGATCGTATTTCATCAACAGTGACGTCAAAACCAGGACACGTGTTCGGAGGGGGTTGCTTGGGTAGTTAGGACGGTCAGATCCCGAGGTTCGAACGGTCTGAATTGTGTCTATAAATAGATGCAGATGCACCTTCCAAATCCTCTCTCTCGTTGTGAGACCCTGTTTCTAATCTACTATTCTCGAATAATTAAACAAAATCAAACACGATGAGCCGCGTAAAAACGAATCAAATTTATTTTTTTTTTAAAAAGAACTCACGCGCGCCCGCGCCAGACCACACGCGCACGCGCATGCCCCTCGGCCACCATGCGCGCCCGCGCATAGCCCTCGGGCAGAAAACCAAAATTTTTGCACAATGTGGCGCGCCCGCTCGTCAAGTCGCGCGCCTGCGCATAGTCCTCGGGTTTCTGAATCCTGGGCAAGAAAATATTGACTCTACAAGCTCAAAATGATAATCTAAACAACCCAGGTTCCAATCATAGCTTAAACATTAAATAAGGCGCTCGAAACACGAACAGAACGATGTTTAACAATACAAGTTCGACGGTAGTAATCATTCGACTAAACAAAATAGAATACAAGTCCAAAAGCAACCCTACGACACACGAAGTCTCACTTCTATCATCTCACTCCGAGCTAACCCAAACGACTAGTTCCAGCTCCTGATGCTCCTGTTTACAAGTACACATACAAACAAAGACAACAGCCGGATAAACCGGTTAGAAATATAATTTCTAAGTAAAAGAGACAGGCATGCAATATCAAGTAAACATCTCAGATTGAAAAGTAATAATCAGTAATAAATCAAAATGAGAATGAATGAATGCATGACTTCAAAACTCGGGACTATCAAATAAGATAATCAAAATATCAATCGTTATTCGGTTGGGATCCCGGGGCCAAGTCCTCACAACAACTCACCGACACACCCATTCGGGGTGGATGTCGTTCAACTCAACCCCTAGACTTCAGAGCAACTATAAGAAGTATTCTGGCAATTGGAAAAACTCGAAATCCAAAGCCACTTCAATATAGCTCCCTAAATCGTCTAATTTCAAAACGAATCGAGAATTCAGCTCAATATGGAATGCAAGTGAAAATAGAATAACAATCAAATTCTCTTAAGCAATTAAACATGTAGTATGTGATTTTCGGGAAATCGAGAATAAGTCGATCTCGAGTATTCGTTCCCATTCGTTTCATTGTCGACTTTTACCTTTTCTCGAAGCTTCAAGTGATTCCTGTCAACAAGAGATAACTCGATATCATAGTCTATTCGGATAACAAACTCAAAGTCGATACAACAATCAATAATATACCGTCTTCAATTCTTCAATCGATAAACAAGTCTCCAAGTTCGATCAACTCCCGAATCCTCAATCAATTGTCAAAACATCGAATACAGACTCAATATCAACTCGGAATTCAAACTCAATCAAATTCGACATTCAACTAAACCGAACCAAAAACCGACAATTCAAACTCGATTTCGACGGTATAACGGCTATAAATTGACTACCCGGAAATGCAAACCATCAAACAACAATCACAATAACTCAATCATCATCCCAACCCATCAAAACAACTCAAATCCAACCTCAATCAAAATCATCATTTTCGAAAATATGCCTCAAAATCATATAAAATCCAAACTTCGCTCTTTTTTCCAAATCGACTTCGAATACACGATCTATACTAGCTCAAGAACGACATACTCCAAGATTATCAAATTCTGACAACCCAACAAACTTCAAAGTTTGAGGATCGAAGCAAAACTTACGTCCAAACGGAGCCCTCGTTGCGGTGATCGTGAATCTCAACTCGGAATGAAAATCTAACGGTCGAATCGAGCGAATCGGACGGATGAAAAGCTTGAGAAATGGGTCGGCTATGGCTTCGCTTCAGTACGTATGAAGATGGAGAGGAAGGAAGGAGGAGAGAAATGATGTGAAGTGATGGAGGGATGGGTCAACTTGCACGAGATAATATATTAAATCCAATTTTTGCATTTCAGTCCTTTAATTATCCAAAGTTGCAAAGTAATCCCCTGCTAAATATCAAAACGATCCTCAATCACTAAAAATTCTGATTATCTCGATTAAACTCAATAATAATAAAATCGGGGCATTACAATTCTCCCCCTCTAAGATCCGATTTCGTCCTCGAAATCTGACAGATCACAGACTGAACAAGAACGAAACAAACTGAAGACGAACTCACCTCAATCGAATAACTCTGGAAATCGCTGCCTCATATCGGATTCGGTCTCCCAGGTTGCTTCTTCAACTCCGTGACGACTCCAATGAATCTTCACTAATGGAATCGACTTGTTTCTGAGCTGCTTCTCTTTTCTGTCAAGAATCTGAATCGGTCGTTCGAAGTAACTCAGAGTCTCATCAAGTTCGGCCTCGTCTGGCTGAAGAACATGGGATGGATCCAGATGATATTTCCGCAACATCGAGATGTGAAACACATCGTGGATACCTGAAAGAGACGGAGGAAGAGCAATCTTATAGGCAAGATCGTCTATCTTCTCCAGAATTTCATACGGACCAAGGAATCTCGGCGACAACTTTCCTCTCTTTCCAAATCTGATAGTACCTCGAAACGGAGAAATCTTCAAAAACACACGGTCTCCCTGATCAAAACACGGTGGTCTGCGTCTGACATTCGCATACTTGGCCTGTCGATCTTGGGCCGTCTTCATTGTGACTCGAATCAACTTCACCTGCTCTGCCATATCCCGAATCATATCTGGACCCAACTCAGGTGACTCTGAAATCTTGTCCCAAAATAACGGAGATCTGCACTTCTTCCCGTACAAAGCTTCAAAAGGTGTCATTCCAATACTCTCCTGGAAGCTGTTATTGTACAAAAACTCCACTAGAGGAAAGGATTCCTGCCAAACTGATCCAAAATCAAGCACTACAGCACGAAGCATATCCTCCAAAGTCTGGATCGTATGCTCGGACTGACCGTCGGTCTGAGGGTGATACGCTGTGCTTAAGTGCAAACGAGTACCCAAAGCCTCCTGAAGACTGTGCCAAAAGTGAGAAGTGAACCTCGGATCTCTATCTGATACTATCGACTTTGGCACGCCGTGCAATCTCACAACCTCTCTGACATACAACTCGGTCATCTGATCGTGACGGTATGTCATACGGTATGGAATGAAACAAGCAGATTTCGTCAACCGGTCAATCACAACCCAAATCGCATCACAACCTCTGATTGAACGCGGTAGCTTCGTGATAAAATCCATTGAGATATGATCCCATTTCCATTTCGGGACAGGAAAACTGTGCAATAATACTCCGGGCTTCTTTCTCTCGGCTTTCACCTGTTGACAATTCAGACAACGGGATACAAACCTCGTGACGTCTCCCTTCAACTGCTTCCACCAGAATTGAGTCTTCAAGTCATTATACATCTTCCGGCCTCCAGGATGAACACTGAACCGACTGCAATGCGCCTCTCGTAGAATACGCTGTCTTAACTCAGAAACTTCGGGCACAACTATACGGGTGTTCACAAACAAAACATTATCCTTGACCTGAAACTCTGACTGATGACCTGATCGGACATTCTCTATCGAACTCTGAATGCTCGGATCGGATCTCTGTGCCTCTCTGATCAATTGAAACAACTCTGGCTCGGCCTGAATCGCAAAAACTCTGATGAATCTCCTATCGGTCTCAAACTCCAAACCAGAAGTACAACAGTCTTCAATCAATTGAGAGACACCCCTCGTAGAAAGAGACAAAGAACAAAGCTTTCGACTAAAAGAGTCTGCAGCTGCATTCGACTTTCCAAGATAATACTTGATCTCGCAGTTGAAGTCCTTAAGCAAATCCATCCATCTCCTTTGCCTCATATTCAGCTCGGACTGAGAAAACAAGTATTTCAGGCTCTTGTGGTCAGAAAATATCTCAAACGACTCCCCATACAGGTAATGGCGCCAAGTCTTCAAAGCAAACACGATTGCAGCTAGCTCGAGATCATGGATCGGATAGCGAGTCTCGTGAGGCTTCAGCTGCCTCGAAGCATAAGCTATGACGTGCTTCCTCTGCATAAGAATACACCCGAGACCACGGTGAGAAGCATTGCAGTACACAGAGAAACCTCCAGTACCTGATGGAATAGACAAGATCGGAGCGCTGGTCAATCTCTTCTTCAGCTCAATGAAACTAGCCTCACATTGCTCGGACCAAACAAACGGTGCATTCTTCTAGGTCAACTGAGTAATCGGTTTTGCAATGGAAGAGAAACCCTCGATAAATCTGCAATAGTACCCGGCTAAACCCATAAAGCTTCGGATATCTGGCACTGATGTCGGTCTCTGCCAATTCATAACTGCCTCGATCTTACTGGGGTCCACAGATATTCCATCTCCTGATACAATGTGGCCTAGAAAAACAACTCGGTCCAACCAGAACTTGCACTTTGATAGCTTAGCATACAATTGTTCGGCTCGCAAGGTCTGCAATACAATCCTCAAATGCTCGGCATGATCAGAACGGTTCTTTGAATAGATCAGAATGTCGTCGATGAAGATGATGACGAACTCATCTAGATACCGCTGAAAGATACGATTCATCAGATCCATAAAAACTGCTGGAGCATTGGTCAAACCAAACGGCATGACTATGAATTCGAAATGCCCATATCTGGTTCTGAAAGCTGTCTTCGGCACATCCTCATCGTGAACTCTCAGCTGATGATACCTTGATCGCAGATCTATCTTCGAATACACTGAAGAACCTTGCAGTTGATCAAAAAGATCGTCGATTCTTGGTAGAGGATACTTGTTCTTGACCGTCGCTTGATTCAACTGGCGGTAGTCAATGCAAAGTCGCATAGAACCGTCTTTCTTCCTCACAAAAAGTACTGGAGCACCCCAAGGCGATACGCTAGGTCGGATGTATCCCTTGGCAATCAAATCTTCTAACTGTTCCTTCAACTCTTTCAACTCTAACGGAGCCATACGGTAAGGTGCTTTCGAAATAGGCTGAGTACCTGGTGCAAGTTCAATGCTAAATTCGATGTCTCGAATAGGCGGTAAACTGTTGGATAACTGGCGTTCAGATCAATCACGATTGATACCCGGTGCAGCGGGAGTTTAAAAATTTTATTATGGAACAATTCCATAGTGTGGGTATCAACCGTCTAACGATTAAATTATAAGTGTGTGTAAAATTAAATAACAATTATTAAATTTTACCTTCAATCTCGAAGCGAGATTATTGGACTCCAACAGATTTCTCTGCTCTTGTTGTCTCTCCCAGGAACTGATGAACTCCTTCAATTAGGTCCACGAATGGAGGTTTAATCCCTCTGATAGATTGCACTAGAAAATCTATCAGAAGTTTTCTGCGAAGAGAATAAACGAATTTGATTCGCTATTCCAGACTGCAATTCAAAATCACAAACCGGAAAATCTCAGGTAGAGTGAGGGAGGGTGTACGGCCACTTTGAGAGAGAGGAGGCTAGGGTTTTCGAAAAACCTGTCTCAAATTATGACCTGTTTCGTGTAATTTCTGTACTGCAATAACTTATTTATAATGCAGGCCACTAACACCTTAGGGCCCATTAGTCATAAGTTGAGGCCCGACAAGCAAAGCCCGCATGTTCAGAAATTAATATAAAATTCATCGTGACTCCGATTGATAAACCGATTTTACCAATGTGCACAGAAACCATTTCTGCACATTTTAAAGTCAAGATAAATTTTCCTGAATCCGAATTCAGTGGTTTCCAAAAATGTACATCCCTATGTCATTTTAGGAAATCCTACTCCCTTACTCTTATTTAAGAAGTCCAACTTCTTTATTCATTAAATTTAACTCTTTAAATTTAACTATCTCAACGGGGATTAAAACTCCATTACACTGTGTGACCCTCAATGGTTCAGGGATACAGCTAGCCGTGGGCTCACAACTCCTTGTGACTCGGAACAACGATTTCTGACTTGCCCAACGAATCATGGTAAAGCGCCTAGCAACATCGCCCCATGATTCCCTAGGTATCACTGATAGTGCCTACAAGAACCAGTAGATTTTGGTTAGCGTACAGTACGGTCCCTTCATCCATATATCCCGATCGAATCAACAACCATTGGTATATCGAGAGTCGCTCAAGATTCGATAACTATGCAATACATCTTGAAGATCAAATTAGTGACATCGCATGTGCTACTAAGAAACCATTTCTTAAATCACATCAAGTACTCTGGCCAGAGATTCGTCACACTAATATCTCCTCAGATCGCATAGGATATCCACACTCGCAAGTATGTGGTGAATCCTTGACAACAATGCATCGACTCCTATATGTGTTGTAACTGTACCCAATCCCGACACCTGATGACCCCCATAGAGTCGGTAAACGAGTCAAAGCACAGTACTAGCATATAGAGTCTCCATGATGTTTCAAGTAGTAAGGACTAATGGTGTACAACCAAAACCGCGGACTTTATCCACTCGATAAGTGATAACCACTTGGAAAGTCCGGATAGGGTAGTTCGATTATTCATCCTATGAATATCCATTTGCATGCTTCGAACATCTCCATGTTCCCTACCAATGAAACGTGGTACTCCGCATCGCAAATGCTAGTCTCAAACTCGAGCGATCCTTATCCTTATTATCGGACGGCTCAATCGACTAGGAACAGTTTAGAATATACAGTGACTATAAGATGTATTTCATGATAGACATCCCCATGTTCTACCACATCTTACATACACTATAGTATATTCAAGGTCTTTATCAAAACAACAATAGTATATCACAATATAACAATATGAAGAAAGATAAAGTCATTGCCATTAATAAAAGTGTAAATTACATTAAACAAAAGATTGTTTGTACAAAGAGTCATCAAAGCCCATAGCCACAAGTTGGCTCACTGGGCACCCACTCTTTCAATCTCCCACTTGCCCTATAGCCAACTAGTCATACTACGTAGACCCATTGCTTCGCGATGTTTGTCAAACAATGGTCCTGGCAAGGGCTTAGTAAGCGGATCAGCGATATTGTCTGCAGAGGCCACTCGTTCGACAGTGATGTCTCCTCTTTCCACAATCTCCCGGATGATGTGGTATTTCCTCAGTACGTGTTTGGATCTTTGATGAGACCTTGGTTCCTTTGCTTGAGCAACGGCACCCGTGTTGTCACAGTACACCGGGACTGGACCAACAAATTCAGGAATGACGCCCAACTCTTGGACGAACTTCCTCATCCAAACGGCCTCTTTAGCAGCAGCTGATGCTGCAATGTATTCAGCCTCAGTGGTGGAATCCGCTGTGGTGTCCTGCTTGGAACTCTTCCAAGAGACAGCACCGCCATTGAGCATGAACACAAATCCAGAGGTTGACTTCGAGTCATCCACGTCACTTTGGAAGCTAGAGTCGGTATAGCCTTCCAATTTCAGATCTCGTCCTCCATATACCATGAACATATTCTTAGTCCTTCGTAAGTACTTAAGAATGTCCTTCACGGCTTTCCAATGCATTTGACCAGGATTAGCCTGATATCTGCTCGTGACACTCAGAGCAAATGCTACATCCGGTCTGGTAGATATCATCCCATACATGATACTACCTATAGCTGACGCATATGGTACATGTGTCATATTCTCTATCTCTGCATCAGTCTTGGGACACATAGACTTGGATAAAGAAACTCCATGACACATGGGTAGATGTCCTCTCTTGGACCCATCCATTGAAAACCGTTTCAATATGGTGTCGATGTAGGTTGATTGAGTGAGTCCTATCATTCTCTTAGATCTATCTCTATAGATCTGTATCCCAAGAATGTAGGATGCCTCACCCAAATCCTTCATCGAGAATCTACCTGATAACCATATCTTTGTTGACTGCAACATCCCTACATCATTCCCAATGAGTAGGATGTCATCAACATAAAGTACTAAGAATGTCACAGCATCCTTAACTACTTTCTTGTACACGCACGGTTCCTCTGGGTTCTTGATGAAACCAAAATCTTTTATTGTTTCATCAAATTTCTGGTTCCAACTTCTTGATGCTTGTTTTAGACCATAAATTGATCTCTGAAGCTTGCATACCTTATGCTCGCTTCCCATGGATGTGAACCCCTCTGGCTGCTTCATATAGATTTCTTCCTTAATGTCTCCATTAAGAAAAGCAGTCTTCACATTCATTTGCCATATCTCATAGTCATACCATGCAGCTATGGCAATAAGGATTCTTATGGACTTGAACATTGCAACTGGTGAAAAGGTTTCATCATAGTCAACTCCTTGTCTTTGAGTGTAACCTTTCGCCACCAATCGCGCCTTGTAGGTCAATACCTTACCATCAGGCCCAAGCTTTCTCTTGTAGATCCATTTACACCCTATTGGAACAATTCCATCAGGAGGATCTACTAAAGACCAAACTTGGTTTGTATGCATCGAATCTAATTCTGACTGCATAGCTTCAAGCCATAAATTTGAATCCGCATCAGAAATTGCTTCCTTGAAGTTTCTTGGATCACATCCAACATCGGGTTCACCTTGATCCCCTTCAAGAAGAAGATCATATCGAATAGGAGGTCTAGAAGTCCTCTCGGATCTTCTAGGTATAGGCGTGTCCAGCAATGGTTCCTGAGGTGTAGGATCGTTATTTTGTATTTCGGGTTCTTCTCGAATTTCTTCGAGTTCCATCATCTCGCCTTTCTTATCCAATAAGAACTCCTTCTCCAAGAAGGTGGCATTCCTTGAAACAAACACCTTTGTTTCAGCAGGATAATAGAAATAATATCCGATTGAATTCTTCGGATACCCTACAAAATAACATAAGCTGGATCGACTATCCAACTTATCTCCCACTGTCCGCTTCACGTAAGCAGGACATCCCCAAATCCTCAAGTACGAATACTTAGGAGCTTTGCCATTCCATAACTCGTATGGTGTTTTGTCCACTGCTTTAGTGTGGACGTTGTTCAACAACAATACCGCCGTTTCAAGCGCATAGCCCCAAAACGAAGGTGGAAGCTCAGTGAAGCTCATCATGGATCGAACCATGTCCAACAAAGTTCGATTACGACGCTCCGATACACCATTCAGCTGTGGTGTCATAGGAGGAGTCCACTGAGAGAGAATCCCATTCTCTTTTAGATAGTCCAAAAACTCGGTACTTAAGTATTCTCCACCTCGATCCGATCGAAGTGCTTTAATACTTTTACCTAGCTTGTTTTCTACTTCAGCCTTGAATTCTTTGAACTTTTCAAATGCTTCAGACTTATATTTAATTAAATATAAATACCCATACCTTGAATAATCGTCAGTAAAGGTAATGAAGTAGGTGTGGCCATATTGAGTCCCAACTCTAAATGGTCCACAAACATCTGTATGGATCAAATCCAACAGATTTTGACTACGCTCAGGCTTCCCCTTAAAAGGAGATTTAGTCATTTTCCCTTTTAGACAGGATTCACAAGTAGGTAGAGAGTTAATATCAGACATATCAAACATGCCCTCTCCCACTAGCTTGTTCATCCTCCTTGAGGAAATATGACCTAGCCTAGCATGCCAAAGGTTCGCCGGGTTTTGACTATCGATTTTCTTTTTGTTTGTTGTTGCCGGTTTATCAATATAATTTATTGGAACGTCTTTCAGTTTTAAGTTGTATAGATCGTTTTCAAGTTGTCCATTTCCAATCAAACATTCATTCTTGTAAATATTGCAAATCCCATTCACAAAATTGCAAGAATAACCATCTCTATCTAGCATAGAAACAGAAATAATGTTTTTAATTAAATCCGGAACAAATAAAACATCTCTTAAAAATAACTTAAAACCGTTCTGCAAAATTAAACAAACATCTCCAATGGCTGTAGCTTCAACTCTGGAACCATTCCCGAGCCTCAGCTGGGTCTCACCCATTCTAAGCCTGCGACTTCTTGTCATCACCTGCAAATCATTGCAAATGTGAGATCCACATTCGGTATCCAATACCCAAGAAGTAGTATTAAGTGAAATGTTTATTTCAATATAGAACATACCCTTTGCAGTTCCCAACTGCTCTAGATATTCCTTGCAGTTGCGCTTCCAATGACCGGGCTTCTTGCAGTAATGGCAAACATCCTTGGATTTTCCATTGTTTGAAGCCTTTGTCTTGTGCTTCTTCTCGGGCTCGACTTTCTTGGGTGGGGCAGAACGTTTCTTGCCCTTCATACTTGGCCCCTTCTTAGCAGAAGATGAGGAGCCCACCAAGAAAGCTGGCTTATCCTTCTTAAGTGTGGATTCATATGTCACAAGCATATTGACCATCTCTTCAAGGGTGGCCTCTATCTTGTTCATATTAAAATTTACCACAAATCCGTCAAACGAAGAAGGAAGAGACAGAAGCAGTAAATCCACGTTGAGTTCATGCTCCAACACCAAATCAAGGGTCGCTAACTTTTGTATGAGCCAAATCACTCGTACCCCATGATCACGGACCGAAGTCCCTTCACGCATGCGACACGTCATCAGCTCCTTAACAGTAGCGAACCTTTCAGCCCTCGATTGAGCCCCAAAAAGTTCCTTGAGTTGAGCGTGAATGTCAGCAGCATTCACGGTGTCCTCAAATCGCCTCTGGAGTTCATCAGACATCGAGGCTTGCATATAGCATTTGGTCTCGATGTCATGGTCCCACCATGCATCAAGTTTGGCCAATTCCTCCGGACTTACGTCAGCTGGTGCTTCCTTCGGAGGTGATTTCTCTAACACGTAGAGCATCTTCTCCGAAGTCAAGACAATCTTCAACTTCCGGAACCATTCCGTATAGTTTGCGCCAGTCAACTTGTTTTGTTCGAGGATCGAGAATAATGGATTACGCGAATTCATTGTATGAAATACTGAAAAGAAAAACAGACATATATCAATGATTGTTTAAGCAATTTACTAAGACATAAAATAGGCGAATTTAATTTTATGAATCTCACTCCCACTATTTTAACGATTTCACTACCCTCTAGTGAAAACGGGAAACTTTTTCCTTAGTGAGAACATGGAGTCCAATTGACAAACTTATGGTCCCGAATAATATCAGCCAACCATAATTCTCAAAAGGTAGAGCCCAATTGCTTCCAAAGCAACCCCCATGTATTTACCTCATGTCCAATAAGGGCCCAATAATATGACGCCGTTTATAGTGACATGTCAAGATGACCCATCAATATTAAGTTGTGATGGACGGTCGCCATGTGGATCCCCCAATAATATGAGCCGATCCCATGGGAGTTCCACCCAACTTACAACATGTGTCGATCCAATGTACAGCTTTCCGACGGACGGGCCCCCCCAATAATATGAGCCGGACCGTATCCGCGGGTAGCATCACATACATTGACCGTTGATGGAAGGTAGGAACATTTAAACAAATTCAAATTTCCTTTATTTATCTTGATATCAATTTTAAATCATATTTAAAATGAGGGATTTTTAATTATGAAAATTTGTCTCATCATTTTTCAATTTATTGTATGATTGCCGGATTCATACAATTATGTCTAAAACATGCATACAATCATAATATCATATATTATATATAGGATGATCGATTCCATTTCTAATTGACTCGTGGTTTCCAATCACGAGTTTTAGTCCAATCCTAGGTAATATGCAGTATGCAATGCAATCCTATTACATTAGCTTCCAATTTACATTTCTTCGTCTTTATTGTCTGCTGGGCCCACCATCTTCAAATCTTGATCTCCCACTAAATCTAATGTATTTACAATAAATAGCAATGACAAGTAGGGGATACATTTTAGGGGTGGGAACGGGCCATAAACCAAGCCCACTTTTATTACATATGACATTCATATTGGGCCATAAACCAGGCCCATCAATAAAACCAACAACAATAAAACAAATGTAAATTCCTAACATACACCTACAAAATTGGTCATGGCAATCGATCATCCTTATCCAATAACATTTAATTCAAAATTAATTTATTGGATATCATGCATATGGCAATTTAAATTTAAACAGGATAAAATCATATTTTATATATAAAATCATATTTTACATATAAAATCATATTTTACCTTTTATTAAATAAAATCATATTTTATCTACAGAATCTAATTTTATAGATAAAATCATATTTTACTTAATATATACATAAGATCAAATCTTATCATCAATTGTACCAAAAATAATTGATTTCAAAATTCAATTTAAGGATAAAATATTAAAATTTTCCAAAAATTCAAATTTATCCAAAAATCAATTTTAAAATTTTCGGACTCGAACAATTCGATCCGATGCCTCGTGAACCAATCAAAAACAATTTTTGACCAGACCAAAAATAAAATTTTAACACATTAAAATTAATTTAACTAAAAAAATAAATTTTTCCCGCGGGCCGCCCGGGACACTCCCGGGCCGGCCCGCACCCGTGGGCGCGGGCCGGGGCAGCGACAATCGCTGCCCTGGCGGCGCCGTGCGCTGCCCTGGGCGGCACCGAGCGTACGGCGCCGCCCTGGGCCGCGCCGAGCGCTGCCCTGCGCTGCGCTGCGCTGAGCGCCGCCCCTGGGCGGCGACGTGCGCTTCCCGGGGCAGCGACCGTCGCTGCCCCACCGGGCAGCGATCCAATCGCTGCCCGGGTTTTGCCCGAAAAAATTTTTTTTTATTTAAAATATTTATTTTGTTTTAAAAAACCAAGACTCAAAAATTTTTGTACAATCGATTAATTTAATCGTTTGATCTGAGCAACCTGGCTTTGATACCACTGTTGGATAACTGGCGTTCAGATCAATCACGATTGATACCCGGTGCAGCGGAAGTTTAAAAATTTTATTATGGAACAATTCCATAGTGTGGGTATCAACCGTCTAACGATTAAATTATAAGTGTGTGTAAAATTAAATAACAATTATTAAATTTTACCTTCAATCTCGAAGCGAGATTATTGGACTCCAACAGATTTCTCTGCTCTTGTTGTCTCTCCCAGGAACTGATGAACTCCTTCAATCAGGTCCACGAATGGAGGTTTAATCCCTCTGATAGATTGCACTAGAAAATCTATCAGAAGTTTTCTGCGAAGAGAATAAACGAATTTGATTCGCTATTCCAGACTGCAATTCAAAATCACAGACCGGAAAATCTCAGGTAGAGTGAGGGAGGGTGTACGGCCACTTTGAGAGAGAGGAGGCTAGGGTTTTCGAAAAACCTGTCTCAAATTATGACCTGTTTCGTGTAATTTCTGTACTGCAATAACTTATTTATAATGCAGGCCACTAACACCTTAGGGCCCATTAGTCATAAGTTGAGGCCCGACAAGCAAAGCCCGCATGTTCAAAAATTAATATAAAATTCATCGTGACTCCGATTGATAAACCGATTTTACCAATGTGCACAGAAACCATTTCTGCACATTTTAAAGTCAAGATAAATTTTCCTGAATCCGAATTCAGTGGTTTCCAAAAATGTACATCCCTATGTCATTTTAGGAAATCCTACCCCCTTACTCTTATTTAAGAAGTCCAACTTCTTTATTCATTAAATTTAACTCTTTAAATTTAACTATCTCAACGGGGATTAAAACTCCATTACACTGTGTGACCCTCAATGGTTCAGGGATACAGCTAGCCGTGGGCTCACAACTCCTTGTGACTCGGAACAACGATTTCCGACTTGCCCAACGAATCATGGTAAAGCGCCTAGCAACATCGCCCCATGATTCCCTAGGTATCACTGATAGTGCCTACAAGAACTAGTAGATTTTGGTTAGCGTACAGTACGGTCCCTTCATCCATATATCCCGATCGAATCAACAACCATTGGTATATCGAGAGTCGCTCAAGATTCGATAACTATGCAATACATCTTGAAGATCAAATTAGTGACATTGCATGTGCTACTAAGAAACCATTTCTTAAATCACATCAAGTACTCTGGCCAGAGATTCGTCACACTAATATCTCCTCAGATCGCATAGGATATCCACACTCGCAAGTATGTGGTGAATCCTTGACAACAATGCATCGACTCCTATATGTGTTGTAACTGTACCCAATCCCGACACCTGATGACCCCCATAGAGTCGGTAAACGAGTCAAAGCACAGTACTAGCATATAGAGTCTCCATGATGTTTCAAGTAGTAAGGACTAATGGTGTACAACCAAAACCGCGGACTTTATCCACTCGATAAGTGATAACCACTTGGAAAGTCCGGATAGGGTAGTTCGATTATTCATCCTATGAATATCCATTTGCATGCTTCGAACATCTCCATGTTCCCTACCAATGAAACGTGGTACTCCGCATCGCAAATGCTAGTCTCAAACTCGAGCGATCCTTATCCTTATTATCGGACGGCTCAATCGACTAGGAACAGTTTAGAATATACAGTGACTATAAGATGTATTTCATGATAGACATCCCCATGTTCTACCACATCTTACATACACTATAGTATATTCAAGGTCTTTATCAAAACAACAATAGTATATCACAATATAACAATATGAAGAAAGATAAAGTCATTGCCATTAATAAAAGTGTAAATTACATTAAACAAAAGATCGTTTGTACAAAGAGTCATCAAAGCCC
Source organism: Henckelia pumila (assembly GCF_033568475.1). Lineage (NCBI taxonomy): Eukaryota > Viridiplantae > Streptophyta > Magnoliopsida > Lamiales > Gesneriaceae > Henckelia > Henckelia pumila. The sequence goes on from NC_133120.1 coordinate 145,737,070, forward strand.
ATAGCCACAAGTTGGCTCACTGGGCACCCACTCTTTCATAAACCAGGAATCTCGTCTGGAAAAACATCAGGAAACTCGCTAACAATCGGTATCTCAGACAACTCAGGACTAGACCTCTGAACATCCATTGCATAAATCAAGAATCCCTCTGCTCTTTTCTGTAGCAAACGAGACAAGGATAACACAGAAATTAACGGAATTTTGGATCGAGAACCTTACCGAAAAACTTCCAATCGTCTGCCATCTCAGGTCTGAATCGAACCACTTTCTGAAAGCAATCTACTGTCGCCCTATACTTGGTCAGAGCATCAATCCCGACAATACAGTCAAAATCAGATAATCCAAGTATGATGCAGTCAATCTCAATCGAATTCCCTTCGGATTTTATTACACAATTTCGGACCATTCTCACCGAAACAATTCCTCCACCCAAAGGTGAAGTAATAGAAACAACATCAGATAATGGCTCAGCAAAAAAATCATGCATCACGACAAATATTTCAGAAATAAAACAGTGAGAAGCACCCTTATCAATCAACACAAATGCAGGATAACCAAAAATCGAACAGTTACCTGCTATTACGTCATTCGGGGCTGCATTGGCTTGATCCTCTATCAAGGCAAACACCCTCGCCTGCTGTCGAGGAGGTTGGTTCTGGTTCTGGTTACCTCTCTGATGATTCTGTTGCTGAGGATGAAAGGAATGGACTACAGAAGCTGATCTCTCGGGCTGAGCTGGCGGTCGAGAAGAACTGCCGCTCTGAGCTCTATCGATTCCTCACTGAGGACAGACTCTAGCAAAGTGACCCGGCTGCTGGCAGATGTTGCAATTACCAAACACGCCTCGACACTGATCACTAGGATGACATCCTCCACACTTGCTGCACGAAGCTCCAGAAAACCCTGAACTATGCCCAGAACTGAACTGTCTAGAGCCACTGGAACTCGATGAACTGTTACCAGACTTCTTGAAATTCTTCCCCTTTGGCCGATACTGATCTCGCCTGTTTCTGCCACTGTTGCCTCCCTCAAACCTCTGAGGCTGATTCGACTGCTGAGAAGGTTGGAACTGATACTGAGACTGTTGAGGCTGAAACTGAATAGGCTGGTTCTGAAAAGATCTCTGCTGTTGCTGAGGAGCTACCTGATTACCTCGTTGCATCAAGAATCCGGCTTCGGCTCCCTTTGCTTGATCCATAGCATCTACGAAGTTGTTGGGTCTTCCGGTATTGACCAAGGTAAATATCTCAGGGTTCAAACCATTGATGAAATGGTCGGCCTTGGCTTCCTCGTTATCTGCAACGTGAGGTGCAAACCTCAAGAGACTATCAAATTTACTCACATAGTCCTCAATGCTCAAGTTCCCTTGTTTCAGATTCGCAAAATCGGCACCCTTTTCCTTTCGATACGAGGCAGGAAAGAAACGCTTGTAGAATTCAGTCTTGAACAGATTCCAAGTAATTACGGTGCCTCGATTCTTATTTGCTCTCTTGGTTGTGGTCCACCAATTCTTAGCAACACCCTGCAACTGATGACTGACTAACCTGATTATGCGGTCATCGGTATAGTCGAGGGAATCGAAGAGCTCATCCATTTCATCTAGCCAACTTTCACAAGCAACGGAGTTCTCGGTACCCATTAAAGTAGGCGGTCGAAAAGATCGGAATCTCTTCAAAAGAGTCTCCATCGGGGTCGCGGTTGCATCAAACTGATCCACTCTTGTACTATCCTGATCGTTCTGAGGAGTTATCACTGGCGGCGGATTCTCAGTAGAAGGAGGAGTCAAAGGTGGTTGATTCCTTCTCAAAGATCGTCGAGGTGCCATCTGATATCAAGGGTTAGGACACAATATCTCAAACTTATTCTCAATCTCATAACCTCGGTGTCCAAAACTCTGTTATGAGTAATCATGAATCTCAATGATATACGAGAACAGATAATAGCACAAGGACAAATATATATCACGTAATTCATGCTTTATAAATTAAATCACAACTCATGTAATTCAATTAATTCAAGAATCAATAAAGCATGCTCGCACTTATTTAAAAATAACCATTTAAATAAATAAATCACATGCGAGAGTTCAATTCATGCGGACTCAATCTACCCCGCTCACTCTAGTTCGACTCCAAGAATCTTATCGCTCTGATACCACTTAATGTGAGACCCCGTTTCTAATCTACTATTCTCGAATAATTAAACAAAATCAAACACGATGAGCCGCGTAAAAATGAATCAAAATTTTTTTTAAAAAAGAACTCACGCGCGCCCGCGCATAGCCCTTGGGCAAAAAACCAAAATTTTTGCACAATGAGGCGCGCCCGCTCGTCAAGTCGCACGCCCGCACATAGTCCTCGGGTTGCTGAATCCTGGGCAAGAAAATATTGACTCTACAAGCTCAAAATGATAATCTAAACAACCCAGGTTCCAATCATAGCTTAAACATTAAATAAGGCGCTCGAAACACCAACAGAACGATGTTTAACAATACAAGTTCGACGGTAGTAATCGTTCGACTAAACAAAATAGAATACAAGTCCAAAAGCAACCCTATGACACACGAAGTCTCACTTCTATCATCTCACCCCGAGCTAACCCAAACGACTAGTTCCAGCTCCTGATGCTCCTGTTGCCAAGTACACATACAAACAAAGACAACAGCCAAATAAACCGGTTAGAAATATAATTTCTAAGTAAAAGAGACAGGCATGCAATATCAAGTAAACATCTCAGATTGAAAAGTAATAATCAGTAACAAATCAAAATGAGAATGAATGAATGCATGACTTCAAAACTCGGGACTATCAAATCAGATAATCGAAATATCAATCGTTATTCGGTTGGGATCCCGGGGCCAAGTCCTCACAACAACTCACCGACACACCCATTCGGGGTGGATGTCGTTCAACTCAACCCCTAGACTTCAGAGCAACTATAAGAAGTATTCTGGCAGTTGAAAAAACTCGAAATCCAAAGCCACTTCAATATAGCTCCCTAAATCGTCTAATTTAAAAAAGAATCGAGAATTCGGCTCAATATGGAATGCAAGTGAAAATAGAATAACAATCAAATTCACTTAAGCAATTAAACATGTAGTATATGATTTTCGGGAACTCGAGAATAAGTCGATCTCGAGTATTCGTTCCCATTCGTTTCATTGTCGACTTTTACCTTTTCTCGAAGCTTCAAGTGATTCCTGTCAACAAGAGATAACTCGATATCATAGTCTATTCGGATAACAAACTCAAAGTCGATACAACAATCAATAATATACCGTCTTCAATTCTTCAATCGATAAACAAGTCTCCAAGTTTGATCAACTCCCGAATCCTCAATCAACTGTCAAAACATCGAATACGGACTCAATATCAACTCGGAATTCAAACTCAATCAAATTCGACATTCAACTAAACCGAACCAAAAACCGACAATTCAAACTCGATTTCGACGGCATAACGGCTATAAATTGACTACCCGGAAATGCAAACCATCAAACAACAATCACAATAACTCAATCATCATCCCAACCCATCAAAACAACTCAAATCCAACCTCAATCAAAATCATCATTTTCGAAAATATGCCTCAAAATCGTATAAAATCCAAACTTCGCTCTTTTTTCCAAACCGACTTCGAATACACGATCTATACTAGCTCAAGAACGACATACTCCAAGATTATCAAATTCTGACAACCCAACAAAATTCAAAGTTCGAGGATCGAAGCAAAACTTACTTCCAAACGGAGCCCTCGTTGCGGTGATCGTGAATCTCAACTCGGAATGAAAATCTAACAGTCGGATAGAGCGAATCGGACGGATGAAAAGCTTGAGAAATGGGTCGGCTATGGCTTCGCTTCAGTACGTATGAAGATGGAGAGGAAGGAAGGAGGAGAGAAATGATGTGAAGTGATAGAGGGATGGGTCAACTTGCATGAGATAATATATTAAATCCAATTTTTGCATTTCAGTCCTTTAATTATCCAAAGTTGCAAAGTAACTCCTTGCTAAATATCAAAACGATCCCCAATCACTAAAAATTCTGATTATCTCGATTAAACTCAATAATAATAAAATCGGGGCATTACACTCGTTCTTAGCTCCTTCTAGTCGATATTAGTGGTTTTTAGGCGTCGTATTGGGAAGCCGGGAGTGGCGAAGCGCTTCGGGGACATCAACGGAGCTGTGCCTAAGTTTTGAGGCAGTCGCCATCAGCGGGCTGACTACGGACGCATGTATAACTTTGGATCCCTATAGAGATTAGGGAGTATGTAATATCTTAGTTAAGGCTTTTAGAGCATAATAAGTGATATAGTGATTATTTCTTATAGGCTTGGACTGTGAGTACCTGGACTGCTAGGTTGCTAGGGTGCTTTGGTTTTCTACTTAGAGGTATGGACGTATTATCCGAGATACCAGGTTGGATATACGTTGCGTAATTTTGTGTCCTCAAGTGCACGGTGTCAAGTTTTAATATATGATGAGTAGAGTATCGTTCCCACGAGGATTGAAATTTATATTCATACTAAATATTGTAATTAAAATAATCTCAACTTTGTTTAGAAAATCAAATTTTAAAATTTAATAAACTAAATAAAATAAAGAATCTTGAATTTGAAGGATGGCTTTGGGTACACGATCTGAGGCTGGTTCTAGATACAAGATATCACTCGATTTTCATTCATGCAAATCATATCAATTGATTGTATCATCTATTCCAATTTATAGGCCAAGAACCCTTAAGTATTATTTACTGCCTCTCCCGAGTGCCGAGTAAATTTTATTATTCTAATGTCAATTTCAATATCCCTATCAGAAATCAAACAATAAAATAATTTAATCTAGTTCTATGGTTCTCTTTCAGTTACCTCAAAAGAACTTGTAAGCCTCTCGAACTCTACAAAAATCCTAGGTTGTGTTTTTCTATGATCCTATTCAAAATCTTCTCTCCCGAGTGCCAGATTTCAAATAAATATAACAATTCATTTATTGATCAAGTAATTGAAAGACAATAAAAAAGGAATACACAAATAAATTGTTAAGAATAAATAATAGTAGACAAAATAATAGTCAAAACATGAAAACCAATCAAGATCCGTCAATATCTAGAAACAACTAATAAGTTTATAATGAAATAATCAAACACATAGACATATCCAAAAATCTCATCATAAATCAAGGCAGATAATAAAAATCACAGAGTAGAGTTGATTCTCCGTTCCTAGATGAATTTTCTCTGTATGGTTATTCAATTATCCCTTGTCGTTTGCTCTCACGTCTCAAATTCGTGTCCCAAGCCTACTTGAATAAGTAGTTGTGTGGTTCTGTTGTTTGGGTGCCGCTTCTTCTCCTCTCAATTCTCTCCAAAGTGTGCGTGTTATTGTGTGGCTGCTCTTGTGCGGCTCCTCCATCTAATTGTGCCTAAATATCTCTTTTTATATGCCCCTAAAATCGTCCAAAAAAAGTCCAAAAAAAACCCAAAGTTTCCTTCCAAAAAAATCACAAAATCTGAATTCGTGACGGCGCGCCCGTTCCTATAGTCTCGCGCGCCCGCGCATGGCTAATGGGTATGAAATTCTGCACGCACGCGACAATTTGCAAAAAATCATATCTCGCAATCTAACCGTCGGATTGAGCTGAAATTTTTACAGTAGTTTGAAAACATCTTCAACTTTATAAACGGTGGAGATCGGATTTGGGTGACTCAATAATTTTTAGGAATTTTCTGAAGTTGCTGCTCCGTATTTCATCATTTTGCTTCTTCTTGGTACTTTTGCACCAATCCTTGCAACTCACAAAAATAACAACAAATATGCATAATACCCACTCAATACATCACAAAATCCAAGTAAAATCATATATAAATTAAGTGCATAAATTTCACTTATCAAATTCCCCCAAACTTAGACTTTTACTAGTCCCGAGCAAAACAATAATGAGTAATGTAATTGTTACGCCTTAAACGCATACAAATCTCGTGTTATGAGATTAATGTTTTTTAATGCATTAACAAGTCCCATAATATTATTTTTGATGATTACAAAACTCGGTTAATTGTTACTAACCATATAAAGTGAGATTTTACAGATTAGATTTATTGATGATTAAATTCTTGGAAGCTATTTTGAAGCTATACATGTATTTATAAAGTCTTGTATTGCTCATTGAATGGATGAAACATTGTTAAGAGATAGGAAGAAAAAGACAAGAAGAAGCCAAAGTATGGAGCAGCAACTTCCGAAAATTACTGGGCATTTTCTAGGCATTTAAATCCGATCTCACCGGTCATAATCTTGTTGAGGCATTTTTACATGTACTGTCCACATTTGAGAGCAATTCAACGGCTAGATATGGAGTTATGATTTTTCCACAAAAGTTGTGCAGTACCTATTTCTGTAGAACTTGAAGCGAAGGATGAATAATCAAATTCTGAAACTTACTGGACGTTCTTGAAATATCCAAATCAAATCTCCACCGATAAAAATCAATATCAGGATGTTTTCAAACTTATATCAAAATTTCATATCAATCCAACGGCTAGATATGGAGTTATGATTTTTCCACAAAGGTTGCACAGTACCTATTTCTGCATAACATGAAGCAAATGATGAAGAATCAAATTCAAAAACTAACTGGGAAGGATTAAGACATCCAAATCAAATATCCACCAATCAGATTCTGTTTTACAACCTATGTCCAAATTTCAGATCAATCCAACGGATGGATATGGAGATATAAATTTCTCAAATCTGTTGCATAGAACAAGTTCGAAAACTTGATGAAGCGACTTCCGAAAATTACTGGAAATGTTTGAATCGTTAAAATCAAATCTCCATCTTTCCGAATGAAGATCAAGATGTGTTAAAGTTTCGGTTTAAATTTCAGATCAATCCAACAGTTAGATTATGAGATATGATTTTTTCACAAAATCCGCTCACTGATGGGAAAAAGTAGGCAGCGGCGCCAAACACTTTTTGTCACTCCTTGACTTCTCAACACATGCTCCATGCACTCAAATCAGATTTACATCTTTGCCAACTATAAATAGAGGCCATCCAAGGTCATTTGGAGACATCCCAACTCATCTCTTCTCTCCTTTGCAAGCAATTTCTCACTATCAAAGTGTTTGTGTGATATATTTGAGAGTGTTTGTAAAAATAGTTTGTGAGTTGGTTGTGCTATTGTTGTAAACACTTGAGTGTGAAGCCAAGTGTGTTGTGCTATCGTTGTAAGCACTTGAGTGTGAAGCCAAGTGTTTGTGTTGAGGCTATCCTTGGAGCCCTTAAGGCCAAGAGTATCGAGTTGTATCAGCGCGGTGATCGTGTCATGTTTTACGGCTATCCTTGGAGCCATCAAGGCCAAGAAGTTGATGAAAGAGTGGGTGCCCGGTTAGCCAACTTGTGGCTAAGGGCTTTTATGACTCTATGTAAAACAATCTTTTGTTTAATATAATTTACACTTTTATAATGACATTGACTTTATCTTTCTTCATAATGTTATATTATGATATACTATTGTTGTTTTGATAAAGACCTTGAATATACTATAGTGTATATAAGATGTGGTAGCACATGGGGATGTCTATCATGAAACACATCTTATAGTCACTGTATATTCTAAACAGTTCCTAGTCAATTGAGCCGTCCGCAAATAAGGATAAGGATCGCTCGAGATTGAGACTAGCATTTGCGATGCCGAGTACCACGTTTCATTGGTATGGAACATAGAGATGTTCAAAGAATGCAAATGGATATTCATACGATGAATGATCGAACTACCCTATTCGAACTTTCCAAGAGGTTATCACTTATCGAGTGGATAAAGTCCGCGGTTTTGGTTGTACACCATTAGTCCTTATTACTTGAAACATCATTGAGACTCTATATGCTAGTACTGTACTTTGACTCGTTTACCGACTCTATTGGGGTCATCAGGTGTCGGGATTGGGTTCAGTTACGACACATATAGGAGTCGATGCTTTGTTGTCAAGGATTCACCACATACTTGCGAGTGTGGATACCCTATGCGATCTGAGGAGATATTAGTGTGACGAATCTCTGGCCAGAGTACATGATGTGTTTTAGGTTACTTGGTGTTCCTAGTAACACATGCGATGTCACTAATAGATCTCCAAGATGTTATGCATAGTTATCGAATCTCGAACGACTCTCGATGCACCAATGATTGTTGATTCGATCGGGATATTTGGTTGAAGGGAACATACTGTACTCTAACTAAAATCTACTGGTTCTTGCAGGCACTATCAGTAATACCTAGGGAATCATGGGGCGATGTTGCTAGGCGCTCTTACCATGATTCGATGGGTAAGTCAAAAATTGTTGTTCCGAGTCACAAGGAGTTGTGAGCCCACGGCTAGCTGTATTCCTGAACCATTGAGGGTTACACAAGTAATGGAATACTAAAACCCCGTAGAGATAGTTAAATTTAAAGAGTTAAATTTAATGAAAGAGAAGTTGGACTTCTTAACTAAAGGGAGTGGGATTTCCTAAAATGACATAGGGATGGGCATTTTTGGAAATCACTGAATTCGGATTCAGAAAAATTATCTTGACTCTAAAAGATGCAGAAATGGTTTTTGTGCACATTGGTGAAATCAGTTTATCAATCGGAGTCACGATAAATTTTATATTAATTTCTATAACAACAAGCTTGGCTTGTTGGGCTTAAGTTATGGATTGTGGGCTTTAAGGAGTTAGAGTCCTGATACAATTATAACTAGAAATTATCTATAAATAGAGGTGTTGGGTTCGAAAATTACACACATTGAATACTGCAATTTTCGAAATTCACTCTATACTATTCAAGAGGATTTTTCGAAAAATTCCTCTGTCCCTTTTGAGAAAATTCGGACTGTGATTTTTGTGAAAAATTACAATTCGAATTAACAGATCAAATCTGTTTATTCTCTACGTAAAACATCTGATTGATTTCTAGTGCAGTCAATCAGAGGGTTTCTGTTTTTCATTCGTGGACCTAATTTCGGAGTTAGATCGTGACTATCATCGGTTCCCGGGATTTACAAGAAGAGCAGATTAAATTCTGTTGGAGTCCACGATCAAGCTTTTGCTTGACGAGGTAAAAATTTAACTTTGTTTTATTTTTACTTGAACAAATTTAATCGTAAAAATTTTGATACCCATATATGGAATCGTTCCATATAATAAAAATAAAATTTTAAACTTCCGCTGCATCGGGTATCAATTCTTAATTGATCTGAACACCGTTTTCCAACAGTGGTATCAGAGCCAGGTTGCTCAGATCAAACGATTAAATTTATCGATTGTACAAAATTTTTAAGCCTCGGTTTTTGAAACAAACGAAAATTTAAAATTGAATTTTAATGGGCAAATCGGGCAGCGAGTCCATCGCTGCCCAAGGGGCGGCGACGGGCTGCCCAGCCCGGGCCCCTTTTTTGGGGCGCGGGCTGCCCGGGATTGTCTCGGGCAGCCTGGGAAAAAATTATTTTTAATTTTTAATTAAAATTTTAATTTTTTGAAATTCTAGTTTTTGATCCGATCGAAAATTGTTTTGATTGGTTCACGAGGCATCGGATCGAATTGTTCGAGTCCGAAAATTTTAAAATTGATTTTTGGATAAATTTGAATTTTTGAAAAATTTATAAATTTTATCCGTTAAATTAAATTTTATAAAATTAATTATTTTGGTACAATTGATGATAAGATATGATCTTATGGATGGACAAGATAAAATATGATTTTATCTTTTAAATTATGATGTCTTTGCATGTTTATCCAATTATTTAATTATTGAATTAATTAATGGATAAAGGATGATATATTGCCATGATTAATGTTTTAGGTGTATGTTAGGTGATTTACATTTGTCTTATTGTTGTTGGTGTTTATTTATGGGCTTGGTTTATAGCCCAAATATGATTGTCATATGTAATAAAAGTGGGCCTGGTTTATGGCCCGTTTCCACCCCTAAAAATGTATCTCATATTTGCCATCGAAATTTATTATAAATTTATTAGACTTAGTGGGAGACAAAGATTAAAAGAAATGGTGGGCCCAGCAGACAATGAAGACCGAAGAAATGTAAATTGGAAGCTCAATGTAATAGGATTGCATTGCATACTTGCATATCACCTAGGATTGGACTTAGACTCGTGATTGGCAACCACGGGTCGATTAGTTAATGAGATCGATCATCCTTAAATAATATATGATATTATTGATGTATGCATGTTTAGACTAAATTGTATGAATCCCGCAAGCATACATAAATTGCATGATGAGACAAATTTTCAAAATTAAAAATCTCTCATTTTAAATATGATTTAAAATTGATATCAAGATTAATAAAAAGGGAATTTAAATATTATTTAAATATTCCTACCTTCCATCAACGATCAATGTATGAGATGCTACCCGCGGATACGGTCCGGCTCATATTATTGGGGGGGCCCGTTCGTCGGAAAGCTGTACATTGGATCGACACATGTTGTAAGTTGGGTGGAACTCCCATGGGATTGGCTCATATTATTGGGGATCCACATGGCGACCGTCCATCACAACTTAATATTGATGGGTTATCTTGACATGTCATAATAAACGGCGTCATATTATTGGGCCCTTATTGGACATGAGGTAAAAACATGGGGGTTACTTTGGTAGTAATTGGGCTCTACCTTTTGAAAATTATGGTTGGCTGATATTATTCGGGATCATGATTTGTCAATTGAACTCCATGTTCTCACTAAGGAAAACAATTTCCCGTTTTCACTAGAGGATAGTGAAATCGTTAAAATAGTGGGAGTGTAATTCATAAAATTAAAATTTGCCATATTTTATGTCTTAGTAAATTAATTAAACAATCATTGATTATTATCTGTTTCCTTTTCAGTATACTATTACAATGACTTCTCGCAATCCACTGTTTTCAATTCTCGAACAAAACAAATTGACTGGCGCAAACTATACGGAATGGTTCCGTAAGTTGAAAATTATTCTTACTTCGGAAAAAGCTTTCTACGTGTTAGAGAAGCCGCCTCCGAAGGAAGCCCCGGCTAATACAAGTCCGGAAGAGTTGGCCAAACTTGATTTATGGTGGGACCATGATATCAAGGCCAAATGCTACATGCAGGCTTCGATGTCTGATGAGCTTCAAAGGAGATTCGAGGATACCGTGAATGCTGCTGACATTCACAAGAACCTCAAGGAACTCTTTGGAGCTCAGTCAAGGTCGGAGAGGTATGCCACCGTCAGAGAGCTCATGACGAGCCGCATGAGAGATGGGACTTCGGTCCGTGAGCATGGGGTGCGCATGATTGGACTCATTGAAAAGTTGGTAACACTCGACTTGACTTTGGAGCATGAACTTAGCGCGGACTTGTTGCTTCTATCACTTCCTTCATCGTTTGACGGTTTTGTGATGAACTTCAATATGAACAAGATAGAGGCCAACCTTGAAGAGATGGTCAATATGCTTGTCACATATGAAGCCACACTAAAGAAGGATAAACCGGTACTCTTGGTTAGCTCCTCTTCTAACTCTAAGAAAGGACCAAGTGGAAAGGGTAAGAAACGTTCTGCCCCACCCAGGAAGATTGTACCAAATAAAAAGGGAAAGGCCAAGGCTTCAATTGGGACAAAAGATGAAAACGTTTGCCATTACTGCAAGAAACCCGGTCATTGGAAACGTAACTGCAAGGAATACCTCGAACAGTTGCGAACTGCAAAGGGTATGTTTTACATTAAAATAAATGTTTCGCTTAATACTTCTTCTTGGGTATTGGATACCAGATGTGGATCTCACATTTGCAATGATTTGCAGGTGATGACAAGAAGTCGTAAGCTAAGGATGGGTGAGACCCAGCTAAGGCTCGGGAATGGTTCTAGAGTCGAAGCCAAAGCTATAGGAGACATTTATTTAGTTTTGCAGAACAATTTTAAGTTATTTTTGAGAGATGTTTTATATGTTCCGGATTTGGTCAAAAACATTATATCTATTTCTATGCTTGATAGAGATGGTTTTTCTTGCAATTTTGTGAATGGGATTTGCAATATTTACAAGAATGAATGTTTGATTGGAAATGGACAACTTGAAAACGATCTATATAGCTTAAAATTAAAAGACGTTTTAATTAATTATGTTGATAAACCGATAACAACAATTAAAAGGAAAAACGATAGTCAAAACCCGGCAAACCTTTGGCATGCTAGGCTAGGTCATATTTCCTCAAGGAGGATGAACAAGCTAGTGGGAGAGGGCATGTTTGATATGTCTGATATTAACTCTCTACTTACTTGTGAGTCCTGCCTAAAGGGAAAAATTACTAAATCTCCTTTCAAAGGGAAACCTGAGCGTAGTCAAAATCTGTTGGATTTGATCCATACAGATGTTTGCGGTCCATTTAGGATTGGTACTAAATGTGGCAACACCTACTTCATTACCTTTACCGATGATCATTTATATTTAATAAAATATAAGTCTGAAGCATTTGAAAGGTTCAAAGAATTCAAGGCTGAAATAGAAAACAAACTAGGTAAAAGTATTAAGGCACTTCGATCGGATCGAGGTGGAGAATACTTAAGTACCGAGTTTTTGGACTATCTAAAAGAGAATGGGATTCTCTCTCAGTGGACTCCTCCGATGACACCTCAGCTGAATGGTGTTTTGGAGCGTCGCAATCGAACTTTGTTGAACATGGTTCGATCTATGATGAGCTTCACTGAGCTCCCACCTTCATTTTGGGGCAACGCGCTTGAAACGGCGGTATTGTTGTTAAACAACATCCACACTAAAGCAGTAGATAAAACACCATACGAGTTATGGAATGGCAAAGCCACTAAGTATTCATACTTGAGGATTTGGGAATGTCCTGCTTACGTGAAGCAGACAGTGGGAGATAAGTTGGATAGTCGATCCACCTTATGTTATTTGTAGGGTATCCGAATAATTCAATCGGATATTATTTCTATCATCCTGCTGAAACAAAAATGTTTGTTTCAAGGAATGCCACCTTCTTGGAGAAGGAGTTCTTATTGGATAAGAAAGGCAAGATGATGGAACTCGAAGAAATTCGAGAAGAACCCGAGATACAAAATAGCGATCCTACACCTCAAGAATCATCACAAGACACGCCTATTACTAGGAGATCCGAGAGGACTTCTAGGCCTCCTATTAGATATGGTCTTTTTCTTGAAGGGGATCAAAGTGAACCCGACATTGGATGTGATCCAAGAAACTTCAAGGAAGCAATTTCTGATGCGGATTCGAATTTATGGCTTGAAGCTATGCAATCGGAAATAGACTCGATGCATTCTAACCAAGTTTGGTCTTTAGTAGATGCAAGCGGAAATAGACTCGATGCATTCTAACCAAGTTTGGTCTTTAGTAGATCCTTCCGATGAAATTGTTCCAATTGGGTGCAAATGGATCTACAAGAGAAAGCTTGGGCCTGATGAAAAGGTATTGACCTACAAAGCACGATTGGTGGCTAAAGGTTATACTCAAAGACAAGGAGTTGACTATGATGAAACCTTTTCACCAGTCGCAATGTTCAAGTCCATAAGAATCCTTATTGCCATAGCAACATGGTATGACTATGAGATATGTCAAATGGATGTAAAGACTGCATTTCTTAATGGAAACATTAAGGAAGAGATCTATATGATGCAGCCTGAGGGATACACATCCATGGGAAGCGAGCATAAGGTATGCAAGTTTCAGAGATCAATCTATGGTCTCAAACAAGCATCAAGAAGTTGGAACCAGAAATTTGATGAAACGATAAAGGATTTTGGTTTTATCAAGAACCCGGAGGAACCATGCGTGTACAAGAAATTAGTTAAGAATGCGGTAACATTCTTAGTACTTTATGTTGATGACATCCTACTCATGGGGAATGATGTAGGGATGTTGCAGTCAACAAAGATATGGTTATCAGGTAGATTCTCGATGAAGGATTTAGGTGAGGCATCCTATAATCTAGGAATTCAGATCTATAGAGATAGATCTAAAAAAATGATAGGACTCACTCAATCAACCTACATCGACACCATATTGAAAAGGTTTTCAATGGATGGGTCCAAGAGAGGACATCTACCTATGTGTTATGGAGTTTCTCTATCCAAGTCTATGTGTCCCAAGACTGACGAAGAGATAGAGAAGATGACACACGTGCCATATGCATCAGCCATAGGTAGTATCATGTATGGGATGATATCTACCAAACCGGATGTGGCCTATGCTCTGAGCGTCACGAGCAGATACCAAGCCAATCCCAGTCAAATGCATTGGAAAGCCGTGAAGGATATTCTTAAGTACTTGCGAAGGACTAAGAATTTATTCATGGTTTATGGAGGGAGAGAATTGAAGTTGGAAGGCTATACCGAATCTAGCTTCCAATGTGACGTGGATGACTCGAAATCAACCTCTGGATTTGTATTCGTGCTCAATGGCGGTGCTGTCTCTTGGAAGAGTTCCAAGTAGGACACCACAGCGGATTCCACCACTGAGGCAGAATACATTGCAGCATCAGCTGCTGCTAAAGAGGCGGTTTGGATAAGGAAATTCATCCAAGAGTTGGGTGTAATTCCTGAAGCTGTTGGTCCAGTTCCGGTGTACTGTGACAACACGGGTGCCGTTGCTCAGGCAAAGGAACCAAGGTCTCATAAGAAGTCCAAACACGTACTGAGGAAATACCACATCATTCGGGAGATCGTGGAAAGAGGAGACATCAGTGTCGAGAGAGTGGCCTCTATAGACAATATCGCTGATCCGCTTACTAAGCCCTTGCCAGGACCATTGTTTGACAAACATCGCGAAGCAATGGGATTACGTAGTATGACTAGTTGGCTTTAGGGCAAGTGGGAGATTGAAAGAGTGGGTGCCCGGTTAGCCAACTTGTGGCTAAGGGCTTTTATGACTCTATGTAAAACAATCTTTTGTTTAATATAATTTACACTTTTATAATGACATTGACTTTATCTTTCTTCATAATGTTATATTATGATATACTATTGTTGTTTTGATAAAGACCTTGAATATACTAT
Source organism: Henckelia pumila (assembly GCF_033568475.1). Lineage (NCBI taxonomy): Eukaryota > Viridiplantae > Streptophyta > Magnoliopsida > Lamiales > Gesneriaceae > Henckelia > Henckelia pumila. The sequence continues at coordinate 145,752,112 of NC_133120.1, forward strand.
AGTGTATGTAAGATGTGGTAGCACATGGGGATGGCTATCATGAAACACATCTTATAGTCACTGTATATTCTAAACAGTTCCTAGTCAATTGAGCCGTCCGCAAATAAGGATAAGGATCGCTCGAGATTAAGACTAGCATTTGCGATGCCGAGTACCACGTTTCATTGGTATGGAACATAGAGATGTTAAAAGCATGCAAATGGATATTCATATGATGAATGATCGAACTACCCTATTCGGACTTTCCAAGTGGTTATCACTTATCGAGTGGATAAAGTCCGCGGTTTTGGTTGTACACCATTAGTCCTTATTACTTGAAACATCATTGAGACTCTATATGCTAGTACTGTACTTTGACTCGTTTACCGACTCTATTGGGGTCATAAGGTGTCGGGATTGGGTACAGTTACAACACATATAGGAGTCGATGCTTTTTTGTCAAGGATTCACCACATACTTGCGAGTGTGGATATCCTATGCAATCTGAGGATATATTAGTGTGACGAATCTCTGGCCAGAGTACATGATGTGTTTTAGGTTACTTGGTGTTCCTAGTAACACATGCGATGTCACTAATAGATCTCCAAGATGTTATGCATAGTTATCGAATCTCGAACGACTCTCGATGCACCAATGGTTGTTGATTCGATCGGGATATTTAGTTGAAGGGACCGTACTGTACGTTAACTAAAATCTACTTGTTCTTGCAGGCACTATCAGTAATACCTAGGGAATCATGGGGCGATGTTGCTAGGTGCTCTTACCATGATTCGATGGTTAAGTCGGAAATTGTTGTTCCGAGTCACAAGGATTGTGAGCCCACGGCTAGCTGTATTCCTGAACCATTGAGGGTTACACAAGTAATGGATTACTAAAACCCCGTAGAGATAGTTAAATTTAAAGAGTTAAATTTAATGAAAGAAAAATTGGACTTCTTAACTAAAGGGAGTGGGATTTCCTAAAATGACATAGGGATGGGCATTTTTGGAAATCACTGAATTCGGATTCAGAAAAATTATCTTGACTCTAAAAGATGCAGAAATGGTTTCTGTGCACATTGGTAAAATCAGTTTATCAATCGGAGTCACGGTGAATTTTATATTAATTTCTATAACAACAGGCTTGGCTTGTTGGGCTTAAGTTATGGATTGTGGGCTTTAAGGAGTTAGAGTCCTGATACAATTATAACTAAAAATTATCTATAAATAAAGGTGTTGGGTTCGAAAATTACACACATTGAATACTTCAATTTTTGAAATTCACTCTATACTATTCAAGAGGATTTTTCGAAAAATTCCTATGTCCCTTTTGAGAAAATTCGGACTGTGATTTTTGTGAAAAATTACAATTTGAATTAACAGATCAAATCTGTTTATTCTCTACGTAAAACTTCTGATTGATTTCTAGTGCAGTCAATCAGAGGGTTTCTATTTTTCATTCATGGACCTAATTCCGGAGTTAGATCGTGACTGTCATCGGTTCCCGGGATTTACAAGAAGAGCAGATTAAATTCTGTTGGAGTCCACGATCAAGCTTTTGCTTGACGAGGTAAAAATTTAACTGTGTTTTATTTTTACTTGAACAAATTTAATCGTAAAAGTTTTGATACCCATATATGGAATCGTTCCATATAATAAAAATAAAATTTTAAACTTCCGCTGCACCGGATATGAATTCTTAATTGATCTGAACACCGTTTTCCAACAGTTGAAGTGCTAGTGAATCCTTGGTTAATCGATCTTATCCAAGAAGGGGAGACGTAGACAATTTATCGTCGAACTTCCATAAACATATCCTATCTCATTTATCGCTTTATTTCTTTTATGCATTTATTTACCGCATTTATTTTTGATTGCTTTAAGTCTTCCGCTTGCGTATTTGCATAATCGCTTTAAATTGCTAAAGTTGCCAATAGAACCTAAATCCCCCCCACCCACCCATTAGGTTCTAACAAGTGGTATTAGAGCCACCTTTTTCAAAATATTTTCAAAAAGGCTCTATGGCAAATCTAGCGAGCGACTATGCTCAAGGGCAATCAACAAATCGTCCTCCTCTTTTCAATGGCATAAACTACGGGTATTGGAAAAATCGAATGTCCCTATACATCCAATGAAAGAGTGGGTGCCCGGTGAGCCAACTTGTGGCTAAGGGCTTTGATGACTCTTTGTATAAACAATCTTTTGTTTAATATAATTTACACTTTTATTAATGGCAATGACTTTATATTTCTTCATATTGTTATATTGTGATATACTATTGTTGTTTTGATAAAGACCTTGAATATACTATAGTGTATGTAAGATGTGGTAGTACATGGGGATGTCTATCATGAAACACATCTTATAGTCACTGTATATTCTAAATCGTTCCTAGTCGATTGAGCCGTCCGATAATAAGGATAAGGATCGCTCGAGTTTGAGACTAGCACTTGCGATGCAGAGTACCACGTTTCATTGGTAAGGAACATAGAGATGTTCGAAGCATGCAAATAGATATTCATACGATGAATGATCGAACTACCCTATTCGAACTTTCCAAGTGGTTATCACTTATCGAGTGGATAAAGTCCGCGGTTTTGGTTGTACACCATTAGTCCTTACTACTTGAAACATCATTGAGACTCTATATGCTAGTACTGTGCTTTGACTCGTTTACCGACTCTATTGGGGTCATCAGGTGTCGGGATTGGGTACAGTTACAACACATATAGGAGTCGATGCTTTGTTGTCAAGGATTCACCACATACTTGCGAGTGTGGATATCCTATGCGATCTGAGGAGATATTAGTGTGACGAATCTCTGGCCAGAGTACATGATGTGTTTTAAGAAATGGTTTCTTAGTTGCACATGCGATGTCACTATTTGATCTTCAAGATGCATTGCATAGTTATCAAATCTCGAACGACTCTCGATTTACCAATGGTTGTTGATTCGATCGGGATATATGGATGAAGGGACCGTACTGTATGCTAACCAAAATCTATTGGTTCTTGCAGGCACTATCAGTGATACCTAGGGAATCATGGGGCGATGTTGCTAGGCGCTCTTACCATGATTCGAGGGGCAAGTCAGAAATTTTTGTTCCGAGTCACAAGGAGTTGTGAGCCCACGGCTAGCTGTATCCCTGAACCATTGAGGGTCACACAGAGTAATGGATTTTTAATCCCCGTTGAGATAGTTAAATTTAAAGAGTTAAATTTAATGAACAAAGAAGTGGGACTTCTTATTTAAGAGTAGAGGAGTAAGATTTCCTAAAATGACATAGGGATGGGCATTTTTGGAAATCACTGAATTCGGATTCAGAAAAATTTATCTTGACTTTAAAAGGTGCAGAAATGGTTTCTGTGAACATTGGTAAAATCGGTTTATCAATCAGAGTCACGATGAATTTTATATTAATTTCTGAACATGCGGGCTTTGCTTGTCGGGCTTGAACTTATGACTAATGGGCCCTAAGCTGTTAGCGGCCTGCATTATAAATAAGTTATTGCAGTACAGAAATTAGATAACAAGGTCACAATTTTCGAAAACCTAGCTGATTTTCTCTCAAAGTGGCCGCCCCCCCTTCCCTCTCTACTCGGGAAAAATCCAGCCTGTGAATTTTGAATTACAGTCTGGTTTAACGGATCAAATTCGTTAATTCTCTTCGTAGAAACTTCTGATAGATTTTTTAGTGCAATCTATCAGAGGGATTAAATCTCTGTTCGTGGACCTGATTGAAGAACAGTTCGTCCATCAGTTCCAGGGATATACAACAAGAGCAGAGCAATCTGTTGGTGTCCATAATCTCGATTCGAGATTGGAGGTAAAAATTTATAATTGTTGTTTAATTTTTACACACACACAATTTAATCGTAAAGTTTTGATACCCATTATGGAATCGTTCCATATAAAAAAATTTTAAACTTCCGCTGCACCGGGTATCAATTCAATTGATCTGAACACGGTTTTCCAACAGTGGTATCAGAGCCAGGTTGCTCAGATCAAGCGATTAAATTAATCGATTGTACGAAAATTTTTAAGCCTCGGTTTTTGAAACAAAATAAATTTTTTTTAAAAATAAATTTTTTTTTTTTTCGGGCAAAACCCGGGCAGCGATTGGATCGCTGCCCGGGGGGGAGGCAGCGATGGTCGCTGCCCCGGGCAGCGCACGGCGCTGCCCTAGGGGCAGCCGGGCTGCCCGGCCCGAGCCCTTTGGGGCGTGGGCGGCCCGCGAAAAATTAATTTTTAATTTTAAAATTAAAATTTTAATATGTTAAAATTCTATTTTTGGTCCGATCGAAAATTGTTTTTGATTGGTCCACGAGGCATCGGATCGAATTGTTCGAGTTCGAAAATTTTAAAATTGATTTTTGGATAAATTTGAATTTTTGGAAAATTTATAGATTTTATCCGTTAAATCAGATTTTATGAAATTAATTATTTTTGGTACAATTGATGATAAGATATGATCTTATGGAAATATTGAGTAAAATATGATTTTATGTATAAAATTGGATTTTATATGTAAAATATGATTTTATTTGATAAAAAGATAAAATATGATTTTGTATGTAAAATGAGATTTTATATATGGAATATGATTTTATCCTTTTAATTTAAATTGCCATTGCATGTTATCCAATAAATTAATTTTGGATTAAATGTTATTGGATAAGGATGATCGATTGCCATGACAAATTTTGTAGGTGTATGTTAGGAATTTACATTTGTTTTTATTGTTGTTGGATTTATTAATGGGCCTGGTTTATGGCCCAATATGAATTGTCATATGTAATAAAAGTGGTCCTGGTTTATGGCCCGTTCCCACCCCTTGAAATGTATCCCCTACTTGTCATGGTTATTTATTGTAAATACATTAGACTTAGTGGGAGATGAAGATTTGAAGACGGAGGTGGGCCCAGCAGACAATAAAGACAGAAGAAATGTAAATTGGAAGCACAATGTAATAGGATTGCATTGCATACCTGCATATTACCTAGGATTGGACTAAGACTCATGATTGGCAACCACGGGTCGATTAGAAATGGAATCGATCATCATATATAATATATGATATTATTGTTGTATGCATGTTTTAGACAAAATTGTGTGAATCCGGCAAGCATACAAAATTTTTAAAATGATGAGACAAATTTTCAAAATTAAAATCCCTCATTTTAAATATGATTTAAAATTGATATCAATATAAATAAAGGAAATTTAAAATTGTTTAAATGTTCCTACCTTCCATCAACGATCAATGTATGAGATGCTACCCGCGGATACGGTCCGGCTCATATTATTGGGGGGGCCCGTTCGTCGGAAAACTGTACATTGAATCGACACATGTTGTAAGTTGGGTGGAGCTCCCATGGGATCGGCTCATATTATTGGGGGATCCACATGGCGACCGTCCATCAAAACTTAATATTGATGGGTCATCTTGACATGTCACAATAAACGGTGTCATATTATTGGGCCCTTATTGGACATGAGGTAAAAAACGTGGAGGTTGCTTTGGAAGCAATTGGGCTCTACCTTTTGAAAATTATGGTTGGCTGATATTATTCGGGACCATAGTTTGTCAATTGGACTCCATGTTCTCACTAAGGAAAACAGTTTCCCGTTTTCACTAGAGGGTAGTGAAATCGTTAAAATAGTGGGAGTGAGATTCATAAAATAAATTTTGCCTATTTTATGTCTTAGTAAATTAATTAAACAATCATCGATAATTGTCTGTTTCATCTCAGTATATCATTATGATGAATCTTCGTAATCCACATGTTTCAATTCTCCAACAAAACAAACTTACTGGCGCAAACAATACAGAATGATTCCATAAGTTAAGATTGTCCTAAGTTCGGAAAAGATTTTCTAAGTGTTAGAAAAAGCTTATCCGAAAACAGCCCCGGCTGATGTAACTGCCGAAAGGTTGGCCGAACTAGAGAAATGGTTGGACCATGATCTCAAGGCCAAACGTTACATGCAAAATTGGACAAGTCTAAACAAGTTTGCCATCACTGCAAGAAACCCGGTCATTGGAAACGTAACTGCAAGGAATACCTCGAGCAGTTGCGAACTGCAAAGGGTATGTTTTACATTGAAATAAATGTTTTTCTTAATACTACTTCTTGGGTATTGGATACCAGATGTAGATCTCATATTTGCAATGAGTTGCAAATGATGACAAGAAGTAGCAAGCTTAGAATGGGTGAGACCCAGCTGAGGCTCGGAAATGGTTCTAAAGTTGAAGCTAAAGCTGTGAGAGATGTTTATTTAAATTTTGCAGAACGATTTTAAGTTACTTTTGAGAGACGTTTTATTTGTTCCAGATTTAATTAAAAACATTATTTCTGTTTCTATGCTTGATAGAGATGGTTATTCTTGCAATTTTGTGAATGGGATTTGCAAAATTTACAAGAATGAATGTTTGATTGAAAATGGACAACTTGAAAATGATCTATATAACTTAAAATTAAAAGACGTTCCAATAAATTATGTTGATAAACCGGTAACAACAAACAAAAGGAAAATCGATAGTCAAAACCTGGCAAACCTTTGGCATGCTAGGCTAGGTCATATCTCCTCAAGGAGGATGAACAAGCTAGTGGGAGAGGGCATGTTTGATATGTCTGAAATTAACTCTCTACCTACTTGTGAATCCTGCCTGAAAGGAAAAATGACTAAATCTCCTTTTAAGGGGAAACCTAAGCGTAGTCAAAATCTGTTGGATTTGATCCATACAGACGTTTGTGGTCCATTTAGAATTGATACTCAATATGGCCACACCTACTTCATTACCTTTACTGATGATTATTCGAGGTATGGGTATTTATATTTAATGAAATATAAGTCTGAAGCATTTGAAAAGTTCAAAGAATTCAAGGCTGAAGTAGAAAACAAGCTAGGTAAAAGTATTAAAGAACTTCGATCGGATCGAGGTGGAGAATACTTAAGTACCGAGTTTTTGGACTATCTGAAAGAGAATGAGATTCTCTCTCAGTGGACTCCTCCTATGACACCTCAACTGAATGGTGTATCGAAGCGTCGTAATCGAACTTTGTTGGACATGGTTCGATCAATGATGAGCTTCACTGAGCTTCCACCTTCGTTTTGGGGCTACGCGTTTGAAACGGCGGTGTTGTTGTTGAACAACGTCCACACCAAAGCAGTGGACAAAACACCATACGATTTATGGAATGGCAAAGCTCCTAAGTATTCGTACTTGAGGATTTGGGGATGTCCTGCTTACGTGAAGCAGACAGTGGGAGATAAGTTGGATAGTCGATCCACCTTATGTTATTTTGTAGGGTATCCGAAGAATTCAATCGGATATTATTTCTATCATCCTGCTGAAACAAAGGTGTTTGTTTCAAGGAATGCCACCTTCTTGGAGAAGGAGTTCTTATTGGATAAGAAAGGCGAGATGATGGAACTTGAAGAAATTCGAAAAGAACCCGAAATACAAAATAATGATCCTACACCTCAGGAACCATTGATAGACACGCCTATACTTAGAAGATCCGAGAGGACTTCTAGACCTCCTATTCGATATGGTCTTCTTCTTGAAGGGGATCAAGATGAACCCGATGTTGGATGTGATCCAAGAAACTTCAAAGAAGCAATTTCTGATGCGGATTCAAATTTATGGCTTGAAGCTATGCAGTCGGAAATAGATTCGATGCATACAAACCAAGTTTGGTCTTTAGTAGATCCTCCTGATGGAATTGTTCCAATATGGTGTAAATGGATCTACAAGAGAAAGCTTGGGCCTGATGGTAAGGTATTGACCTACAAGGCGCGATTGGTGGCGAAAGGTTATACTCAAAGACAAGGAGTTGACTATGATGAAACCTTTTCACCAGTTGCAATGTTCAAGTCCATAAGAATCCTTATTGCCATAGCTGCTTGGTATGACTATGAGATATGGAAAATGGATGTGAAGACTGCATTTCTTAATGGAAACATTAAGGAAGAGATCTATATGACGCAGCCTGAGGGATACACATCCATGGGAAGCGAGCATAAGGTATGCAAGCTTCAGAGATCAATCTATGGTCTAAAACAAGCATCAAGAAGTTGGAACCAGAAATTTGATGAAACAATAAAGGATTTTGGTTTCATCAAGAACCCGGAGGAACCATGCGTGTACAAGAAAGTAGTTAAGGATGCTATGACATTCTTAGTACTTTATGTTGATGACATCCTACTCATTGGGAATGATGTAGGGATGTTGCAGTCAACAAAGATATGGTTATCAGGTAGATTCTCGATGAAGGATTTGGGTGAGGCATCCTATATTCTAGGGATACAGATCTATAGAGATAGATCTAAGAGAATAATAGGACTCACTCAATCAACCTACATCGACACCATATTGAAACGGTTTTCAATGGATGGGTCCAAGAGAGGACATCTACCCATGTGTCATGGAGTTTCTCTATCCAAGTCTATGTGTCCCAAGACTGATGAAGAGATAGAGAAAATGACACATGTACCTTATGCGTCAGCCATTGGTAGTATCATGTATGGGATGATATCTACCAGACCAGATGTAGCATTTGCTCTGAGTGTCACGAGCAGATATCAAGCTAATCCCGGTCAAATGCATTGGAAAGCCGTGAAGGACATTCTTAAGTACTTACGAAGGACTAAGAATATGTTCATGGTATATGGAGGAAGAGAACTAAAATTGGAAGGCTATACCGACTCTAGCTTCCAAAGTGACGTGGATGACTCAAAGTCAACCTCTGGATTTGTGTTCATGCTCAATGGCGGTGCTGTCTCTTGGAAGAGTTCCAAGCAGGACACCACAGCGGATTCCACCACTGAGGCAGAATACATTGCAGCATCAGCTGCTGCTAAAGAGGCCGTTTGGATGAGGAATTTCGTCCAAGAGTTGGGCGTCATTCCTAAAGTTGTTGGTCCAGTCCCGGTGTACTGTGACAACACGGGTGCTGTTGCTCAGGCAAAGGAACCAAGGTCTCATCAAAGATCCAAACACGTACTGAGGAAATACCACATCATCCGGGAGATTGTGGAAAGAGGAGACATCACTGTCGAAAGAGTGGCCTCTGCAGACAATATCGCTGATCCACTTACTAAGCCCTTGCCAGGACCATTATTTGACAAACATCGCAAAGCAATGGGTCTACGTAGTATGACTAGTTGGCTTTAGGGCAAGTGGGAGATTGAAAGAGTGGGTGCCCGGTGAGCCAACTTGTGGCTAAGGGCTTTGATGACTCTTTGTATAAACAATCTTTTGTTTAATATAATTTACACTTTTATTAATGGCAATGACTTTATATTTCTTCATATTGTTATATTGTGATATACTATTGTTGTTTTGATAAAGACCTTGAATATACTATAGTGTATGTAAGATGTGGTAGTACATGGGGATGTCTATCATGAAACACATCTTATAGTCACTGTATATTCTAAATCGTTCCTAGTCGATTGAGCCGTCCGATAATAAGGATAAGGATCGCTCGAGTTTGAGACTAGCATTTGCGATGCAGAGTACCACGTTTCATTGGTAAGGAACATAGAGATGTTCGAAGCATGCAAATGGATATTCATACGATGAATGATCGAACTACCCTATTCGGACTTTCCAAGTGGTTATCACTTATCGAGTGGATAAAGTCCGTAGTTTTGGTTGTACACCATTAGTCCTTACTACTTGAAACATCATTGAGACTCTATATGATAGTACTGTGCTTTGACTCGTTTACCGACTCTATTGGGGTCATCAGGT